>NW_027266921.1:0-41746 GCF_963676685.1 Mytilus edulis | reverse complement strand
CCAAACCCTAACACTAACCCTAACCTAAACACTAACCAAACCCTAACACTAACCCTAACCTAAACACTAACCCAAACCCTAACACTAACCCTAACCCTAACCCTAACCCTAATTAGGGTTAACCCTAACCCTAACCCTAACCCTAACCCTAACCCAAACCCTAACCCAAACACTAACACTAACCCTAACCTAAACCCTAACCCTAACCTAAACCCTATTTAAGGGTTTTGGGTTAGGGTTTGGGTTAGGGTTAGGGTTTGGGTTAGGGTTAGGGTTAGGGTTTGGGTTAGGGTTAACCCTAATTAAGGTGGTTTGGGTTAGGGTTTGGGTCAGGGTTAGGGTTAGGTTTTGAGTAAGGGTCAAGGTCAGGGACATGGTAGTATACTTTGACGAGATTTGTGAGGTGCCCTTTTTCACTTCTGCGCATGTCTGCCCTTTTCTGTGACTGCGCATGCGTGAGAAGGGTTAGGGTTAGGGTTAGGGTTAGGGTTAGGGTTAGCGTTTAGGTTAGGGTTAGTGTTAGTGTTAGTGTTTGGGTTTGGGTTATTTAAAAATATTTCTAAGTACAGAGTATGAAAATTGCCTTCGACTTCAATCTTCAAACAGATGTAGAATGAATTTGAATAGAGATATCTTCTTAAAGTTAACTGTTCCTAAAAGATGGAAAGGCGATCTAGAGGATGAAAACGTATTGGTATCACTGAAGTGTACGGCCGCACTCTCCGACCTCACTGCATGATAATTGAAAGATTATTTTTTTTTTTTTTTTTTCAAACATCATAACCGGACCCCCATCCATACACAACTCTTTCTTTTAAGAAGTTCGTGAAAAACTTAACACGAAACTGCAATAGGTTATCCTTCTACACTTACCCGTTCCGAGATAAAGTAAGGCCTCCAAATCAACAATTTTAACACATTTGGGATTTGGGTTAGGGTAAGTGTTTGACCCAAACCCTAACCCAAACACTAACCCTAACCCTAACCTTAACACTAACCCAAACCCTAACACTAACCCTAACCTAAACACTAACCCAAACCCTAACCCAAACACTAACACTAACCCTAACCTTAACACTAACCCAAACCCTAACACTAACCCTAACCTAAACACTAACCCAAACCCTAACACTAACCCTAACCTAAACACTAACCCAAACCCTAACACTAACCCTAACCCTAACCCTAACCCTAATTAGGGTTAACCCTAACCCTAACCCTAACCCTAACCCTAACCCAAACCCTAACCCAAACACTAACACTAACCCTAACCTAAACCCTAACCCTAACCTAAACCCTATTTAAGGGTTTGGGTTAGGGTTTGGGTTAGGGTTAGGGTTTGGGTTAGGGTTAGGGTTAGGGTTTGGGTTAGGGTTAACCCTAATTAAGGGTTTGGGTTAGGGTTTGGGTCAGGGTTAGGGTTAGGTTTTGAGTAAGGGTCAAGGTCAGGGACATGGTAGTATACTTTGACGAGATTTGTGAGGTGCCCTTTTTCACTTCTGCGCATGTCTGCCCTTTTCTGTGACTGCGCATGCGTGAGAAGGGTTAGGGTTAGGGTTAGGGTTAGGGTTAGGGTTAGCGTTTAGGTTAGGGTTAGTGTTAGTGTTAGTGTTTGGGTTTGGGTTATTTAAAAATATTTCTAAGTACAGAGTATGAAAATTGCCTTCGACTTCAATCTTCAAACAGATGTAGAATGAATTTGAATAGAGATATCTTCTTAAAGTGAACTGTTCCTAAAAGATGGAAAGGCGATCTAGAGGATGAAAACGTATTGGTATCACTGAAGTGTACGGCCGCACTCTCCGACCTCACTGCATGATAATTGAAAGATTATTTTTTTTTTTTTTTTTTCAAACATCATAACCGGACCCCCATCCATACACAACTCTTTCTTTTAAGAAGTTCGTGAAAAACTTAACACGAAACTGCAATAGGTTATCCTTCTACACTTACCCGTTCCGAGATAAAGTAAGGCCTCCAAATCAACAATTTTAACACATTTGGGATTTGGGTTAGGGTAAGTGTTTGACCCAAACCCTAACCCAAACACTAACCCTAACCCTAACCTTAACACTAACCCAAACCCTAACACTAACCCTAACCTAAACACTAACCCAAACCCTAACCCAAACACTAACACTAACCCTAACCTTAACACTAACCCAAACCCTAACACTAACCCTAACCTAAACACTAACCCAAACCCTAACACTAACCCTAACCTAAACACTAACCCAAACCCTAACACTAACCCTAACCCTAACCCTAACCCTAATTAGGGTTAACCCTAACCCTAACCCTAACCCTAACCCTAACCCAAACCCTAACCCAAACACTAACACTAACCCTAACCTAAACCCTAACCCTAACCTAAACCCTATTTAAGGGTTTGGGTTAGGGTTTGGGTTAGGGTTAGGGTTTGGGTTAGGGTTAGGGTTAGGGTTTGGGTTAGGGTTAACCCTAATTAAGGGTTTGGGTTAGGGTTTGGGTCAGGGTTAGGGTTAGGTTTTGAGTAAGGGTCAAGGTCAGGGACATGGTAGTATACTTTGACGAGATTTGTGAGGTGCCCTTTTTCACTTCTGCGCATGTCTGCCCTTTTCTGTGACTGCGCATGCGTGAGAAGGGTTAGGGTTAGGGTTAGGGTTAGGGTTAGGGTTAGCGTTTAGGTTAGGGTTAGTGTTAGTGTTAGTGTTTGGGTTTGGGTTATTTAAAAATATTTCTAAGTACAGAGTATGAAAATTGCCTTCGACTTCAATCTTCAAACAGATGTAGAATGAATTTGAATAGAGATATCTTCTTAAAGTTAACTGTTCCTAAAAGATGGAAAGGCGATCTAGAGGATGAAAACGTATTGGTATCACTGAAGTGTACGGCCGCACTCTCCGACCTCACTGCATGATAATTGAAAGATTATTTTTTTTTTTTTTTTTTTCAAACATCATAACCGGACCCCCATCCATACACAACTCTTTCTTTTAAGAAGTTCGTGAAAAACTTAACACGAAACTGCAATAGGTTATCCTTCTACACTTACCCGTTCCGAGATAAAGTAAGGCCTCCAAATCAACAATTTTAACACATTTGGGATTTGGGTTAGGGTAAGTGTTTGACCCAAACCCTAACCCAAACACTAACCCTAACCCTAACCTTAACACTAACCCAAACCCTAACACTAACCCTAACCTAAACACTAACCCAAACCCTAACCCAAACACTAACACTAACCCTAACCTTAACACTAACCCCAAACCCTAACACTAACCCTAACCTAAACACTAACCCAAACCCTAACACTAACCCTAACCTAAACACTAACCCAAACCCTAACACTAACCCTAACCCTAACCCTAACCCTAATTAGGGTTAACCCTAACCCTAACCCTAACCCTAACCCTAACCCAAACCCTAACCCAAACACTAACACTAACCCTAACCTAAACCCTAACCCTAACCTAAACCCTATTTAAGGGTTTGGGTTAGGGTTTGGGTTAGGGTTAGGGTTTGGGTTAGGGGTTAGGGTTAGGGTTTGGGTTAGGGTTAACCCTAATTAAGGGTTTGGGTTAGGGTTTGGGTCAGGGTTAGGGTTAGGTTTTGAGTAAGGGTCAAGGTCAGGGACATGGTAGTATACTTTGACGAGATTTGTGAGGTGCCCTTTTTCACTTCTGCGCATGTCTGCCCTTTTCTGTGACTGCGCATGCGTGAGAAGGGTTAGGGTTAGGGTTAGGGTTAGGGTTAGGGTTAGCGTTTAGGTTAGGGTTAGTGTTAGTGTTAGTGTTTGGGTTTGGGTTATTTAAAAATATTTCTAAGTACAGAGTATGAAAATTGCCTTCGACTTCAATCTTCAAACAGATGTAGAATGAATTTGAATAGAGATATCTTCTTAAAGTTAACTGTTCCTAAAAGATGGAAAGGCGATCTAGAGGATGAAAACGTATTGGTATCACTGAAGTGTACGGCCGCACTCTCCGACCTCACTGCATGATAATTGAAAGATTATTTTTTTTTTTTTTTTTTCAAACATCATAACCGGACCCCCATCCATACACAACTCTTTCTTTTAAGAAGTTCGTGAAAAACTTAACACGAAACTGCAATAGGTTATCCTTCTACACTTACCCGTTCCGAGATAAAGTAAGGCCTCCAAATCAACAATTTTAACACATTTGGGATTTGGGTTAGGGTAAGTGTTTGACCCAAACCCTAACCCAAACACTAACCCTAACCCCTAACCTTAACACTAACCCAAACCCTAACACTAACCCTAACCTAAACACTAACCCAAACCCTAACCCAAACACTAACACTAACCCTAACCTTAACACTAACCCAAACCCTAACACTAACCCTAACCTAAACACTAACCCAAACCCTAACACTAACCCTAACCTAAACACTAACCCAAACCCTAACACTAACCCTAACCCTAACCCTAACCCTAATTAGGGTTAACCCTAACCCTAACCCTAACCCTAACCCTAACCCAAACCCTAACCCAAACACTAACACTAACCCTAACCTAAAACCCTAACCCTAACCTAAACCCTATTTAAGGGTTTGGGTTAGGGGTTTGGGTTAGGGTTAGGGTTTGGGTTAGGGTTAGGGTTAGGGTTTGGGTTAGGGTTAACCCTAATTAAGGGTTTGGGTTAGGGTTTGGGTCAGGGTTAGGGTTAGGTTTTGAGTAAGGGTCAAGGTCAGGGACATGGTAGTATACTTTGACGAGATTTGTGAGGTGCCCTTTTTCACTTCTGCGCATGTCTGCCCTTTTCTGTGACTGCGCATGCGTGAGAAGGGTTAGGGTTAGGGTTAGGGTTAGGGTTAGGGTTAGCGTTTAGGTTAGGGTTAGTGTTAGTGTTAGTGTTTGGGTTTGGGTTATTTAAAAATATTTCTAAGTACAGAGTATGAAAATTGCCTTCGACTTCAATCTTCAAACAGATGTAGAATGAATTTGAATAGAGATATCTTCTTAAAGTTAACTGTTCCTAAAAGATGGAAAGGCGATCTAGAGGATGAAAACGTATTGGTATCACTGAAGTGTACGGCCGCACTCTCCGACCTCACTGCATGATAATTGAAAGATTATTTTTTTTTTTTTTTTTTCAAACATCATAACCGGACCCCCATCCATACACAACTCTTTCTTTTAAGAAGTTCGTGAAAAACTTAACACGAAACTGCAATAGGTTATCCTTCTACACTTACCCGTTCCGAGATAAAGTAAGGCCTCCAAATCAACAATTTTAACACATTTGGGATTTGGGTTAGGGTAAGTGTTTGACCCAAACCCTAACCCAAACACTAACCCTAACCCTAACCTTAACACTAACCCAAACCCTAACACTAACCCTAACCTAAACACTAACCCAAACCCTAACCCAAACACTAACACTAACCCTAACCTTAACACTAACCCAAACCCTAACACTAACCCTAACCTAAACACTAACCCAAACCCTAACACTAAACCCTAACCTAAACACTAACCCAAACCCTAACACTAACCCTAACCCTAACCCTAACCCTAATTAGGGTTAACCCTAACCCTAACCCTAACCCTAACCCTAACCCAAACCCTAACCCAAACACTAACACTAACCCTAACCTAAACCCTAACCCTAACCTAAACCCTATTTAAGGGTTTGGGTTAGGGTTTGGGTTAGGGTTAGGGTTTGGGTTAGGGTTAGGGTTAGGGTTTGGGTTAGGGTTAACCCTAATTAAGGGTTTGGGTTAGGGTTTGGGTCAGGGTTAGGGTTAGGTTTTGAGTAAGGGTCAAGGTCAGGGACATGGTAGTATACTTGACGAGATTTGTGAGGTGCCCTTTTTCACTTCTGCGCATGTCTGCCCTTTTCTGTGACTGCGCATGCGTGAGAAGGGTTAGGGTTAGGGTTAGGGTTAGGGTTAGGGTTAGCGTTTAGGTTAGGGTTAGTGTTAGTGTTAGTGTTTGGGTTTGGGTTATTTAAAAATATTTCTAAGTACAGAGTATGAAAATTGCCTTCGACTTCAATCTTCAAACAGATGTAGAATGAATTTGAATAGAGATATCTTCTTAAAGTTAACTGTTCCTAAAAGATGGAAAGGCGATCTAGAGGATGAAAACGTATTGGTATCACTGAAGTGTACGGCCGCACTCTCCGACCTCACTGCATGATAATTGAAAGATTATTTTTTTTTTTTTTTTTCAAACATCATAACCGGACCCCCATCCATACACAACTCTTTCTTTTAAGAAGTTCGTGAAAAACTTAACACGAAACTGCAATAGGTTATCCTTCTACACTTACCCGTTCCGAGATAAAGTAAGGCCTCCAAATCAACAATTTTAACACATTTGGGATTTGGGTTAGGGTAAGTGTTTGACCCAAACCCTAACCCAAACACTAACCCTAACCCTAACCTTAACACTAACCCAAACCCTAACACTAACCCTAACCTAAACACTAACCCAAACCCTAACCCAAACACTAACACTAACCCTAACCTTAACACTAACCCAAACCCTAACACTAACCCTAACCTAAACACTAACCCAAACCCTAACACTAACCCTAACCTAAACACTAACCCAAACCCTAACACTAACCCTAACCCTAACCCTAACCCTAATTAGGGTTAACCCTAACCCTAACCCTAACCCTAACCCTAACCCAAACCCTAACCCAAACACTAACACTAACCCTAACCTAAACCCTAACCCTAACCTAAACCCTATTTAAGGGTTTGGGTTAGGGTTTGGGTTAGGGTTAGGGTTTGGGTTAGGGTTAGGGTTAGGGTTTGGGTTAGGGTTAACCCTAATTAAGGGTTTGGGTTAGGGTTTGGGTCAGGGTTAGGGTTAGGTTTTGAGTAAGGGTCAAGGTCAGGGACATGGTAGTATACTTTGACGAGATTTGTGAGGTGCCCTTTTTCACTTCTGCGCATGTCTGCCCTTTTCTGTGACTGCGCATGCGTGAGAAGGGTTAGGGTTAGGGTTAGGGTTAGGGTTAGGGTTAGCGTTTAGGTTAGGGTTTAGTGTTAGTGTTAGTGTTTGGGTTTGGGTTATTTAAAAATATTTCTAAGTACAGAGTATGAAAATTGCCTTCGACTTCAATCTTCAAACAGATGTAGAATGAATTTGAATAGAGATATCTTCTTAAAGTTAACTGTTCCTAAAAGATGGAAAGGGCGATCTAGAGGATGAAAACGTATTGGTATCACTGAAGTGTACGGCCGCACTCTCCGACCTCACTGCATGATAATTGAAAGATTATTTTTTTTTTTTTTTTTTCAAACATCATAACCGGACCCCCATCCATACACAACTCTTTCTTTTAAGAAGTTCGTGAAAAACTTAACACGAAACTGCAATAGGTTATCCTTCTACACTTACCCGTTCCGAGATAAAGTAAGGCCTCCAAATCAACAATTTTAACACATTTGGGATTTGGGTTAGGGTAAGTGTTTGACCCAAACCCTAACCCAAACACTAACCCTAACCCTAACCTTAACACTAACCCAAACCCTAACACTAACCCTAACCTAAACACTAACCCAAACCCTAACCCAAACACTAACACTAACCCTAACCTTAACACTAACCCAAACCCTAACACTAACCCTAACCTAAACACTAACCCAAACCCTAACACTAACCCTAACCTAAACACTAACCCAAACCCTAACACTAACCCTAACCCTAACCCTAACCCTAATTAGGGTTAACCCTAACCCTAACCCTAACCCTAACCCTAACCCAAACCCTAACCCAAACACTAACACTAACCCTAACCTAAACCCTAACCCTAACCTAAACCCTATTTAAGGGTTTGGGTTAGGGTTTGGGTTAGGGTTAGGGTTTGGGTTAGGGTTAGGGTTAGGGTTTGGGTTAGGGTTAACCCTAATTAAGGGTTTGGGTTAGGGTTTGGGTCAGGGTTAGGGTTAGGTTTTGAGTAAGGGTCAAGGTCAGGGACATGGTAGTATACTTTGACGAGATTTGTGAGGTGCCCTTTTCACTTCTGCGCATGTCTGCCCTTTTCTGTGACTGCGCATGCGTGAGAAGGGTTAGGGTTAGGGTTAGGGTTAGGGTTAGGGTTAGCGTTTAGGTTAGGGTTAGTGTTAGTGTTAGTGTTTGGGTTTGGGTTATTTAAAAATATTTCTAAGTACAGAGTATGAAAATTGCCTTCGACTTCAATCTTCAAACAGATGTAGAATGAATTTGAATAGAGATATCTTCTTAAAGTTAACTGTTCCTAAAAGATGGAAAGGCGATCTAGAGGATGAAAACGTATTGGTATCACTGAAGTGTACGGCCGCACTCTCCGACCTCACTGCATGATAATTGAAAGATTATTTTTTTTTTTTTTTTTTCAAACATCATAACCGGACCCCCATCCATACACAACTCTTTCTTTTAAGAAGTTCGTGAAAAACTTAACACGAAACTGCAATAGGTTATCCTTCTACACTTACCCGTTCCGAGATAAAGTAAGGCCTCCAAATCAACAATTTTAACACATTTGGGATTTGGGTTAGGGTAAGTGTTTGACCCAAACCCTAACCCAAACACTAACCCTAACCCTAACCTTAACACTAACCCAAACCCTAACACTAACCCTAACCTAAACACTAACCCAAACCCTAACCCAAACACTAACACTAACCCTAACCTTAACACTAACCCAAACCCTAACACTAACCCTAACCTAAACACTAACCCAAACCCTAACACTAACCCTAACCTAAACACTAACCCAAACCCTAACACTAACCCTAACCCTAACCCTAACCCTAATTAGGGTTAACCCTAACCCTAACCCTAACCCTAACCCTAACCCAAACCCTAACCCAAACACTAACACTAACCCTAACCTAAACCCTAACCCTAACCTAAACCCTATTTAAGGGTTTGGGTTAGGGTTTGGGTTAGGGTTAGGGTTTGGGTTAGGGTTAGGGTTAGGGTTTGGGTTAGGGTTAACCCTAATTAAGGGTTTGGGTTAGGGTTTGGGTCAGGGTTAGGGTTAGGTTTTGAGTAAGGGTCAAGGTCAGGGACATGGTAGTATACTTTGACGAGATTTGTGAGGTGCCCTTTTTCACTTCTGCGCATGTCTGCCCTTTTCTGTGACTGCGCATGCGTGAGAAGGGTTAGGGTTAGGGTTAGGGTTAGGGTTAGGGTTAGCGTTTAGGTTAGGGTTAGTGTTAGTGTTAGTGTTTGGGTTTGGGTTATTTAAAAATATTTCTAAGTACAGAGTATGAAAATTGCCTTCGACTTCAATCTTCAAACAGATGTAGAATGAATTTGAATAGAGATATCTTCTTAAAGTTAACTGTTCCTAAAAGATGGAAAGGCGATCTAGAGGATGAAAACGTATTGGTATCACTGAAGTGTACGGCCGCACTCTCCGACCTCACTGCATGATAATTGAAAGATTATTTTTTTTTTTTTTTTTTCAAACATCATAACCGGACCCCCATCCATACACAACTCTTTCTTTTAAGAAGTTCGTGAAAAACTTAACACGAAACTGCAATAGGTTATCCTTCTACACTTACCCGTTCCGAGATAAAGTAAGGCCTCCAAATCAACAATTTTAACACATTTGGGATTTGGGTTAGGGTAAGTGTTTGACCCAAACCCTAACCCAAACACTAACCCTAACCCTAACCTTAACACTAACCCAAACCCTAACACTAACCCTAACCTAAACACTAACCCAAACCCTAACCCAAACACTAACACTAACCCTAACCTTAACACTAACCCAAACCCTAACACTAACCCTAACCTAAACACTAACCCAAACCCTAACACTAACCCTAACCTAAACACTAACCCAAACCCTAACACTAACCCTAACCCTAACCCTAACCCTAATTAGGGTTAACCCTAACCCTAACCCTAACCCTAACCCTAACCCAAACCCTAACCCAAACACTAACACTAACCCTAACCTAAACCCTAACCCTAACCTAAACCCTATTTAAGGGTTTGGGTTAGGGTTTGGGTTAGGGTTAGGGTTTGGGTTAGGGTTAGGGTTAGGGTTTGGGTTAGGGTTAACCCTAATTAAGGGTTTGGGTTAGGGTTTGGGTCAGGGTTAGGGTTAGGTTTTGAGTAAGGGTCAAGGTCAGGGACATGGTAGTATACTTTGACGAGATTTGTGAGGTGCCCTTTTTCACTTCTGCGCATGTCTGCCCTTTTCTGTGACTGCGCATGCGTGAGAAGGGTTAGGGTTAGGGTTAGGGTTAGGGTTAGGGTTAGCGTTTAGGTTAGGGTTAGTGTTAGTGTTAGTGTTTGGGTTTGGGTTATTTAAAAATATTTCTAAGTACAGAGTATGAAAATTGCCTTCGACTTCAATCTTCAAACAGATGTAGAATGAATTTGAATAGAGATATCTTCTTAAAGTTAACTGTTCCTAAAAGATGGAAAGGCGATCTAGAGGATGAAAACGTATTGGTATCACTGAAGTGTACGGCCGCACTCTCCGACCTCACTGCATGATAATTGAAAGATTATTTTTTTTTTTTTTTTTTCAAACATCATAACCGGACCCCCATCCATACACAACTCTTTCTTTTAAGAAGTTCGTGAAAAACTTAACACGAAACTGCAATAGGTTATCCTTCTACACTTACCCGTTCCGAGATAAAGTAAGGCCTCCAAATCAACAATTTTAACACATTTGGGATTTGGGTTAGGGTAAGTGTTTGACCCAAACCCTAACCCAAACACTAACCCTAACCCTAACCTTAACACTAACCCAAACCCTAACACTAACCCTAACCTAAACACTAACCCAAACCCTAACCCAAACACTAACACTAACCCTAACCTTAACACTAACCCAAACCCTAACACTAACCCTAACCTAAACACTAACCCAAACCCTAACACTAACCCTAACCTAAACACTAACCCAAACCCTAACACTAACCCTAACCCTAACCCTAACCCTAATTAGGGTTAACCCTAACCCTAACCCTAACCCTAACCCTAACCCAAACCCTAACCCAAACACTAACACTAACCCTAACCTAAACCCTAACCCTAACCTAAACCCTATTTAAGGGTTTGGGTTAGGGTTTGGGTTAGGGTTAGGGTTTGGGTTAGGGTTAGGGTTAGGGTTTGGGTTAGGGTTAACCCTAATTAAGGGTTTGGGTTAGGGTTTGGGTCAGGGTTAGGGTTAGGTTTTGAGTAAGGGTCAAGGTCAGGGACATGGTAGTATACTTTGACGAGATTTGTGAGGTGCCCTTTTTCACTTCTGCGCATGTCTGCCCTTTTCTGTGACTGCGCATGCGTGAGAAGGGTTAGGGTTAGGGTTAGGGTTAGGGTTAGGGTTAGCGTTTAGGTTAGGGTTAGTGTTAGTGTTAGTGTTTGGGTTTGGGTTATTTAAAAATATTTCTAAGTACAGAGTATGAAAATTGCCTTCGACTTCAATCTTCAAACAGATGTAGAATGAATTTGAATAGAGATATCTTCTTAAAGTTAACTGTTCCTAAAAGATGGAAAGGCGATCTAGAGGATGAAAACGTATTGGTATCACTGAAGTGTACGGCCGCACTCTCCGACCTCACTGCATGATAATTGAAAGATTATTTTTTTTTTTTTTTTTTCAAACATCATAACCGGACCCCCATCCATACACAACTCTTTCTTTTAAGAAGTTCGTGAAAAACTTAACACGAAACTGCAATAGGTTATCCTTCTACACTTACCCGTTCCGAGATAAAGTAAGGCCTCCAAATCAACAATTTTAACACATTTGGGATTTGGGTTAGGGTAAGTGTTTGACCCAAACCCTAACCCAAACACTAACCCTAACCCTAACCTTAACACTAACCCAAACCCTAACACTAACCCTAACCTAAACACTAACCCAAACCCTAACCCAAACACTAACACTAACCCTAACCTTAACACTAACCCAAACCCTAACACTAACCCTAACCTAAACACTAACCCAAACCCTAACACTAACCCTAACCTAAACACTAACCCAAACCCTAACACTAACCCTAACCCTAACCCTAACCCTAATTAGGGTTAACCCTAACCCTAACCCTAACCCTAACCCTAACCCAAACCCTAACCCAAACACTAACACTAACCCTAACCTAAACCCTAACCCTAACCTAAACCCTATTTAAGGGTTTGGGTTAGGGTTTGGGTTAGGGTTAGGGTTTGGGTTAGGGTTAGGGTTAGGGTTTGGGTTAGGGTTAACCCTAATTAAGGGTTTGGGTTAGGGTTTGGGTCAGGGTTAGGGTTAGGTTTTGAGTAAGGGTCAAGGTCAGGGACATGGTAGTATACTTTGACGAGATTTGTGAGGTGCCCTTTTTCACTTCTGCGCATGTCTGCCCTTTTCTGTGACTGCGCATGCGTGAGAAGGGTTAGGGTTAGGGTTAGGGTTAGGGTTAGGGTTAGCGTTTAGGTTAGGGTTAGTGTTAGTGTTAGTGTTTGGGTTTGGGTTATTTAAAAATATTTCTAAGTACAGAGTATGAAAATTGCCTTCGACTTCAATCTTCAAACAGATGTAGAATGAATTTGAATAGAGATATCTTCTTAAAGTTAACTGTTCCTAAAAGATGGAAAGGCGATCTAGAGGATGAAAACGTATTGGTATCACTGAAGTGTACGGCCGCACTCTCCGACCTCACTGCATGATAATTGAAAGATTATTTTTTTTTTTTTTTTTTCAAACATCATAACCGGACCCCCATCCATACACAACTCTTTCTTTTAAGAAGTTCGTGAAAAACTTAACACGAAACTGCAATAGGTTATCCTTCTACACTTACCCGTTCCGAGATAAAGTAAGGCCTCCAAATCAACAATTTTAACACATTTGGGATTTGGGTTAGGGTAAGTGTTTGACCCAAACCCTAACCCAAACACTAACCCTAACCCTAACCTTAACACTAACCCAAACCCTAACACTAACCCTAACCTAAACACTAACCCAAACCCTAACCCAAACACTAACACTAACCCTAACCTTAACACTAACCCAAACCCTAACACTAACCCTAACCTAAACACTAACCCAAACCCTAACACTAACCCTAACCTAAACACTAACCCAAACCCTAACACTAACCCTAACCCTAACCCTAACCCTAATTAGGGTTAACCCTAACCCTAACCCTAACCCTAACCCTAACCCAAACCCTAACCCAAACACTAACACTAACCCTAACCTAAACCCTAACCCTAACCTAAACCCTATTTAAGGGTTTGGGTTAGGGTTTGGGTTAGGGTTAGGGTTTGGGTTAGGGTTAGGGTTAGGGTTTGGGTTAGGGTTAACCCTAATTAAGGGTTTGGGTTAGGGTTTGGGTCAGGGTTAGGGTTAGGTTTTGAGTAAGGGTCAAGGTCAGGGACATGGTAGTATACTTTGACGAGATTTGTGAGGTGCCCTTTTTCACTTCTGCGCATGTCTGCCCTTTTCTGTGACTGCGCATGCGTGAGAAGGGTTAGGGTTAGGGTTAGGGTTAGGGTTAGGGTTAGCGTTTAGGTTAGGGTTAGTGTTAGTGTTAGTGTTTGGGTTTGGGTTATTTAAAAATATTTCTAAGTACAGAGTATGAAAATTGCCTTCGACTTCAATCTTCAAACAGATGTAGAATGAATTTGAATAGAGATATCTTCTTAAAGTTAACTGTTCCTAAAAGATGGAAAGGCGATCTAGAGGATGAAAACGTATTGGTATCACTGAAGTGTACGGCCGCACTCTCCGACCTCACTGCATGATAATTGAAAGATTATTTTTTTTTTTTTTTTTCAAACATCATAACCGGACCCCCATCCATACACAACTCTTTCTTTTAAGAAGTTCGTGAAAAACTTAACACGAAACTGCAATAGGTTATCCTTCTACACTTACCCGTTCCGAGATAAAGTAAGGCCTCCAAATCAACAATTTTAACACATTTGGGATTTGGGTTAGGGTAAGTGTTTGACCCAAACCCTAACCCAAACACTAACCCTAACCCTAACCTTAACACTAACCCAAACCCTAACACTAACCCTAACCTAAACACTAACCCAAACCCTAACCCAAACACTAACACTAACCCTAACCTTAACACTAACCCAAACCCTAACACTAACCCTAACCTAAACACTAACCCAAACCCTAACACTAACCCTAACCTAAACACTAACCCAAACCCTAACACTAACCCTAACCCTAACCCTAACCCTAATTAGGGTTAACCCTAACCCTAACCCTAACCCTAACCCTAACCCAAACCCTAACCCAAACACTAACACTAACCCTAACCTAAACCCTAACCCTAACCTAAACCCTATTTAAGGGTTTGGGTTAGGGTTTGGGTTAGGGTTAGGGTTTGGGTTAGGGTTAGGGTTAGGGTTTGGGTTAGGGTTAACCCTAATTAAGGGTTTGGGTTAGGGTTTGGGTCAGGGTTAGGGTTAGGTTTTGAGTAAGGGTCAAGGTCAGGGACATGGTAGTATACTTTGACGAGATTTGTGAGGTGCCCTTTTTCACTTCTGCGCATGTCTGCCCTTTTCTGTGACTGCGCATGCGTGAGAAGGGTTAGGGTTAGGGTTAGGGTTAGGGTTAGGGTTAGCGTTTAGGTTAGGGTTAGTGTTAGTGTTAGTGTTTGGGTTTGGGTTATTTAAAAATATTTCTAAGTACAGAGTATGAAAATTGCCTTCGACTTCAATCTTCAAACAGATGTAGAATGAATTTGAATAGAGATATCTTCTTAAAGTTAACTGTTCCTAAAAGATGGAAAGGCGATCTAGAGGATGAAAACGTATTGGTATCACTGAAGTGTACGGCCGCACTCTCCGACCTCACTGCATGATAATTGAAAGATTATTTTTTTTTTTTTTTTTTCAAACATCATAACCGGACCCCCATCCATACACAACTCTTTCTTTTAAGAAGTTCGTGAAAAACTTAACACGAAACTGCAATAGGTTATCCTTCTACACTTACCCGTTCCGAGATAAAGTAAGGCCTCCAAATCAACAATTTTAACACATTTGGGATTTGGGTTAGGGTAAGTGTTTGACCCAAACCCTAACCCAAACACTAACCCTAACCCTAACCTTAACACTAACCCAAACCCTAACACTAACCCTAACCTAAACACTAACCCAAACCCTAACCCAAACACTAACACTAACCCTAACCTTAACACTAACCCAAACCCTAACACTAACCCTAACCTAAACACTAACCCAAACCCTAACACTAACCCTAACCTAAACACTAACCCAAACCCTAACACTAACCCTAACCCTAACCCTAACCCTAATTAGGGTTAACCCTAACCCTAACCCTAACCCTAACCCTAACCCAAACCCTAACCCAAACACTAACACTAACCCTAACCTAAACCCTAACCCTAACCTAAACCCTATTTAAGGGTTTGGGTTAGGGTTTGGGTTAGGGTTAGGGTTTGGGTTAGGGTTAGGGTTAGGGTTTGGGTTAGGGTTAACCCTAATTAAGGGTTTGGGTTAGGGTTAGGGTTAGGGTTAGGGTTAGGGTTAGGGTTAGGGTTAGGGTTAGGGTTAGGGGTTAGGGTTAGGTTAGGGTTAGGGTTAGGGTTAGGGTTAGGTTAGGGTTAGGGTTAGGGTTAGGGTTAAGGGTTAGGTTAGGGTTAGGGTTAGGGTTAGGGTTAGGGTTAGGGTTAGGGTTAGGGTTAGGGTTAGGGTTAGGGTTAGGGTTAGGGTTAGGTTAGGGTTAGGGTTAGGGTTAGGGTTAGGGTTAGGGTTAGGGTTAGGGTTAGGGTTAGGGTTAGGGTTAGGTTAGGGTTAGGGTTAGGGTTAGGGTTAGGGTTAGGGTTAGGTTAGGGTTAGGGTTAGGGTTAGGGTTAGGGTTAGGGTTAGGGTTAGGGTTAGGGTTAGGGTTAGGGTTAGGGTTAGGGTTAGGGTTAGGGTTAGGGTTAGGGTTAGGGTTAGGGTTAGGGTTAGGGTTAGGGTTAGGGTTAGGGTTAGGGTTAGGTTTAGGGTTAGGTTAGGGTTAGGGTTAGGGTTAGGGTTAGGGTTAGGGTTAGGGTTAGGGTTAGGGTTAGGGTTAGGGTTAGGGTTAGGGTTAGGGTTAGGGTTAGGGTTAGGGTTAGGGTTAGGTTAGGTTAGGGTTAGGGTTAGGGTTAGGGTTAGGGTTAGGGTAGTATACTTTGACGAGATTTGTGAGGTGCCCTTTTTCACTTCTGCGCATGTCTGCCCTTTTCTGTGACTGCGCATGCGTGAGAAGGGTTAGGGTTAGGGTTAGGGTTAGGGTTAGGGTTAGCGTTTAGGTTAGGGTTAGTGTTAGTGTTAGTGTTTGGGTTTGGGTTATTTAAAAATATTTCTAAGTACAGAGTATGAAAATTGCCTTCGACTTCAATCTTCAAACAGATGTAGAATGAATTTGAATAGAGATATCTTCTTAAAGTTAACTGTTCCTAAAAGATGGAAAGGCGATCTAGAGGATGAAAACGTATTGGTATCACTGAAGTGTACGGCCGCACTCTCCGACCTCACTGCATGATAATTGAAAGATTATTTTTTTTTTTTTTTTTTCAAACATCATAACCGGACCCCCATCCATACACAACTCTTTCTTTTAAGAAGTTCGTGAAAAACTTAACACGAAACTGCAATAGGTTATCCTTCTACACTTACCCGTTCCGAGATAAAGTAAGGCCTCCAAATCAACAATTTTAACACATTTGGGATTTGGGTTAGGGTAAGTGTTTGACCCAAACCCTAACCCAAACACTAACCCTAACCCTAACCTTAACACTAACCCAAACCCTAACACTAACCCTAACCTAAACACTAACCCAAACCCTAACCCAAACACTAACACTAACCCTAACCTTAACACTAACCCAAACCCTAACACTAACCCTAACCTAAACACTAACCCAAACCCTAACACTAACCCTAACCTAAACACTAACCCAAACCCTAACACTAACCCTAACCCTAACCCTAACCCTAATTAGGGTTAACCCTAACCCTAACCCTAACCCTAACCCTAACCCAAACCCTAACCCAAACACTAACACTAACCCTAACCTAAACCCTAACCCTAACCTAAACCCTATTTAAGGGTTTGGGTTAGGGTTTGGGTTAGGGTTAGGGTTTGGGTTAGGGTTAGGGTTAGGGTTTGGGTTAGGGTTAACCCTAATTAAGGGTTTGGGTTAGGGTTTGGGTCAGGGTTAGGGTTAGGTTTTGAGTAAGGGTCAAGGTCAGGGACATGGTAGTATACTTTGACGAGATTTGTGAGGTGCCCTTTTTCACTTCTGCGCATGTCTGCCCTTTTCTGTGACTGCGCATGCGTGAGAAGGGTTAGGGTTAGGGTTAGGGTTAGGGTTAGGGTTAGCGTTTAGGTTAGGGTTAGTGTTAGTGTTAGTGTTTGGGTTTGGGTTATTTAAAAATATTTCTAAGTACAGAGTATGAAAATTGCCTTCGACTTCAATCTTCAAACAGATGTAGAATGAATTTGAATAGAGATATCTTCTTAAAGTTAACTGTTCCTAAAAGATGGAAAGGCGATCTAGAGGATGAAAACGTATTGGTATCACTGAAGTGTACGGCCGCACTCTCCGACCTCACTGCATGATAATTGAAAGATTATTTTTTTTTTTTTTTTTTCAAACATCATAACCGGACCCCCATCCATACACAACTCTTTCTTTTAAGAAGTTCGTGAAAAACTTAACACGAAACTGCAATAGGTTATCCTTCTACACTTACCCGTTCCGAGATAAAGTAAGGCCTCCAAATCAACAATTTTAACACATTTGGGATTTGGGTTAGGGTAAGTGTTTGACCCAAACCCTAACCCAAACACTAACCCTAACCCTAACCTTAACACTAACCCAAACCCTAACACTAACCCTAACCTAAACACTAACCCAAACCCTAACCCAAACACTAACACTAACCCTAACCTTAACACTAACCCAAACCCTAACACTAACCCTAACCTAAACACTAACCCAAACCCTAACACTAACCCTAACCTAAACACTAACCCAAACCCTAACACTAACCCTAACCCTAACCCTAACCCTAATTAGGGTTAACCCTAACCCTAACCCTAACCCTAACCCTAACCCAAACCCTAACCCAAACACTAACACTAACCCTAACCTAAACCCTAACCCTAACCTAAACCCTATTTAAGGGTTTGGGTTAGGGTTTGGGTTAGGGTTAGGGTTTGGGTTAGGGTTAGGGTTAGGGTTTGGGTTAGGGTTAACCCTAATTAAGGGTTTGGGTTAGGGTTTGGGTCAGGGTTAGGGTTAGGTTTTGAGTAAGGGTCAAGGTCAGGGACATGGTAGTATACTTTGACGAGATTTGTGAGGTGCCCTTTTTCACTTCTGCGCATGTCTGCCCTTTTCTGTGACTGCGCATGCGTGAGAAGGGTTAGGGTTAGGGTTAGGGTTAGGGTTAGGGTTAGCGTTTAGGTTAGGGTTAGTGTTAGTGTTAGTGTTTGGGTTTGGGTTATTTAAAAATATTTCTAAGTACAGAGTATGAAAATTGCCTTCGACTTCAATCTTCAAACAGATGTAGAATGAATTTGAATAGAGATATCTTCTTAAAGTTAACTGTTCCTAAAAGATGGAAAGGCGATCTAGAGGATGAAAACGTATTGGTATCACTGAAGTGTACGGCCGCACTCTCCGACCTCACTGCATGATAATTGAAAGATTATTTTTTTTTTTTTTTTTTCAAACATCATAACCGGACCCCCATCCATACACAACTCTTTCTTTTAAGAAGTTCGTGAAAAACTTAACACGAAACTGCAATAGGTTATCCTTCTACACTTACCCGTTCCGAGATAAAGTAAGGCCTCCAAATCAACAATTTTAACACATTTGGGATTTGGGTTAGGGTAAGTGTTTGACCCAAACCCTAACCCAAACACTAACCCTAACCCTAACCTTAACACTAACCCAAACCCTAACACTAACCCTAACCTAAACACTAACCCAAACCCTAACCCAAACACTAACACTAACCCTAACCTTAACACTAACCCAAACCCTAACACTAACCCTAACCTAAACACTAACCCAAACCCTAACACTAACCCTAACCTAAACACTAACCCAAACCCTAACACTAACCCTAACCCTAACCCTAACCCTAATTAGGGTTAACCCTAACCCTAACCCTAACCCTAACCCTAACCCAAACCCTAACCCAAACACTAACACTAACCCTAACCTAAACCCTAACCCTAACCTAAACCCTATTTAAGGGTTTGGGTTAGGGTTTGGGTTAGGGTTAGGGTTTGGGTTAGGGTTAGGGTTAGGGTTTGGGTTAGGGTTAACCCTAATTAAGGGTTTGGGTTAGGGTTTGGGTCAGGGTTAGGGTTAGGTTTTGAGTAAGGGTCAAGGTCAGGGACATGGTAGTATACTTTGACGAGATTTGTGAGGTGCCCTTTTTCACTTCTGCGCATGTCTGCCCTTTTCTGTGACTGCGCATGCGTGAGAAGGGTTAGGGTTAGGGTTAGGGTTAGGGTTAGGGTTAGCGTTTAGGTTAGGGTTAGTGTTAGTGTTAGTGTTTGGGTTTGGGTTATTTAAAAATATTTCTAAGTACAGAGTATGAAAATTGCCTTCGACTTCAATCTTCAAACAGATGTAGAATGAATTTGAATAGAGATATCTTCTTAAAGTTAACTGTTCCTAAAAGATGGAAAGGCGATCTAGAGGATGAAAACGTATTGGTATCACTGAAGTGTACGGCCGCACTCTCCGACCTCACTGCATGATAATTGAAAGATTATTTTTTTTTTTTTTTTTCAAACATCATAACCGGACCCCCATCCATACACAACTCTTTCTTTTAAGAAGTTCGTGAAAAACTTAACACGAAACTGCAATAGGTTATCCTTCTACACTTACCCGTTCCGAGATAAAGTAAGGCCTCCAAATCAACAATTTTAACACATTTGGGATTTGGGTTAGGGTAAGTGTTTGACCCAAACCCTAACCCAAACACTAACCCTAACCCTAACCTTAACACTAACCCAAACCCTAACACTAACCCTAACCTAAACACTAACCCAAACCCTAACCCAAACACTAACACTAACCCTAACCTTAACACTAACCCAAACCCTAACACTAACCCTAACCTAAACACTAACCCAAACCCTAACACTAACCCTAACCTAAACACTAACCCAAACCCTAACACTAACCCTAACCCTAACCCTAACCCTAATTAGGGTTAACCCTAACCCTAACCCTAACCCTAACCCTAACCCAAACCCTAACCCAAACACTAACACTAACCCTAACCTAAACCCTAACCCTAACCTAAACCCTATTTAAGGGTTTGGGTTAGGGTTTGGGTTAGGGTTAGGGTTTGGGTTAGGGTTAGGGTTAGGGTTTGGGTTAGGGTTAACCCTAATTAAGGGTTTGGGTTAGGGTTTGGGTCAGGGTTAGGGTTAGGTTTTGAGTAAGGGTCAAGGTCAGGGACATGGTAGTATACTTTGACGAGATTTGTGAGGTGCCCTTTTTCACTTCTGCGCATGTCTGCCCTTTTCTGTGACTGCGCATGCGTGAGAAGGGTTAGGGTTAGGGTTAGGGTTAGCGTTTAGGTTAGGGTTAGTGTTAGTGTTAGTGTTTGGGTTTGGGTTATTTAAAAATATTTCTAAGTACAGAGTATGAAAATTGCCTTCGACTTCAATCTTCAAACAGATGTAGAATGAATTTGAATAGAGATATCTTCTTAAAGTTAACTGTTCCTAAAAGATGGAAAGGCGATCTAGAGGATGAAAACGTATTGGTATCACTGAAGTGTACGGCCGCACTCTCCGACCTCACTGCATGATAATTGAAAGATTATTTTTTTTTTTTTTTTTCAAACATCATAACCGGACCCCCATCCATACACAACTCTTTCTTTTAAGAAGTTCGTGAAAAACTTAACACGAAACTGCAATAGGTTATCCTTCTACACTTACCCGTTCCGAGATAAAGTAAGGCCTCCAAATCAACAATTTTAACACATTTGGGATTTGGGTTAGGGTAAGTGTTTGACCCAAACCCTAACCCAAACACTAACCCTAACCCTAACCTTAACACTAACCCAAACCCTAACACTAACCCTAACCTAAACACTAACCCAAACCCTAACCCAAACACTAACACTAACCCTAACCTTAACACTAACCCAAACCCTAACACTAACCCTAACCTAAACACTAACCCAAACCCTAACACTAACCCTAACCTAAACACTAACCCAAACCCTAACACTAACCCTAACCCTAACCCTAACCCTAATTAGGGTTAACCCTAACCCTAACCCTAACCCTAACCCTAACCCAAACCCTAACCCAAACACTAACACTAACCCTAACCTAAACCCTAACCCTAACCTAAACCCTATTTAAGGGTTTGGGTTAGGGTTTGGGTTAGGGTTAGGGTTTGGGTTAGGGTTAGGGTTAGGGTTTGGGTTAGGGTTAACCCTAATTAAGGGTTTGGGTTAGGGTTTGGGTCAGGGTTAGGGTTAGGTTTTGAGTAAGGGTCAAGGTCAGGGACATGGTAGTATACTTTGACGAGATTTGTGAGGTGCCCTTTTTCACTTCTGCGCATGTCTGCCCTTTTCTGTGACTGCGCATGCGTGAGAAGGGTTAGGGTTAGGGTTAGGGTTAGGGTTAGGGTTAGCGTTTAGGTTAGGGTTAGTGTTAGTGTTAGTGTTTGGGTTTGGGTTATTTAAAAATATTTCTAAGTACAGAGTATGAAAATTGCCTTCGACTTCAATCTTCAAACAGATGTAGAATGAATTTGAATAGAGATATCTTCTTAAAGTTAACTGTTCCTAAAAGATGGAAAGGCGATCTAGAGGATGAAAACGTATTGGTATCACTGAAGTGTACGGCCGCACTCTCCGACCTCACTGCATGATAATTGAAAGATTATTTTTTTTTTTTTTTTTTCAAACATCATAACCGGACCCCCATCCATACACAACTCTTTCTTTTAAGAAGTTCGTGAAAAACTTAACACGAAACTGCAATAGGTTATCCTTCTACACTTACCCGTTCCGAGATAAAGTAAGGCCTCCAAATCAACAATTTTAACACATTTGGGATTTGGGTTAGGGTAAGTGTTTGACCCAAACCCTAACCCAAACACTAACCCTAACCCTAACCTTAACACTAACCCAAACCCTAACACTAACCCTAACCTAAACACTAACCCAAACCCTAACCCAAACACTAACACTAACCCTAACCTTAACACTAACCCAAACCCTAACACTAACCCTAACCTAAACACTAACCCAAACCCTAACACTAACCCTAACCTAAACACTAACCCAAACCCTAACACTAACCCTAACCCTAACCCTAACCCTAATTAGGGTTAACCCTAACCCTAACCCTAACCCTAACCCTAACCCAAACCCTAACCCAAACACTAACACTAACCCTAACCTAAACCCTAACCCTAACCTAAACCCTATTTAAGGGTTTGGGTTAGGGTTTGGGTTAGGGTTAGGGTTTGGGTTAGGGTTAGGGTTAGGGTTTGGGTTAGGGTTAACCCTAATTAAGGGTTTGGGTTAGGGTTTGGGTCAGGGTTAGGGTTAGGTTTTGAGTAAGGGTCAAGGTCAGGGACATGGTAGTATACTTTGACGAGATTTGTGAGGTGCCCTTTTTCACTTCTGCGCATGTCTGCCCTTTTCTGTGACTGCGCATGCGTGAGAAGGGTTAGGGTTAGGGTTAGGGTTAGGGTTAGGGTTAGCGTTTAGGTTAGGGTTAGTGTTAGTGTTAGTGTTTGGGTTTGGGTTATTTAAAAATATTTCTAAGTACAGAGTATGAAAATTGCCTTCGACTTCAATCTTCAAACAGATGTAGAATGAATTTGAATAGAGATATCTTCTTAAAGTTAACTGTTCCTAAAAGATGGAAAGGCGATCTAGAGGATGAAAACGTATTGGTATCACTGAAGTGTACGGCCGCACTCTCCGACCTCACTGCATGATAATTGAAAGATTATTTTTTTTTTTTTTTTTTCAAACATCATAACCGGACCCCCATCCATACACAACTCTTTCTTTTAAGAAGTTCGTGAAAAACTTAACACGAAACTGCAATAGGTTATCCTTCTACACTTACCCGTTCCGAGATAAAGTAAGGCCTCCAAATCAACAATTTTAACACATTTGGGATTTGGGTTAGGGTAAGTGTTTGACCCAAACCCTAACCCAAACACTAACCCTAACCCTAACCTTAACACTAACCCAAACCCTAACACTAACCCTAACCTAAACACTAACCCAAACCCTAACCCAAACACTAACACTAACCCTAACCTTAACACTAACCCAAACCCTAACACTAACCCTAACCTAAACACTAACCCAAACCCTAACACTAACCCTAACCTAAACACTAACCCAAACCCTAACACTAACCCTAACCCTAACCCTAACCCTAATTAGGGTTAACCCTAACCCTAACCCTAACCCTAACCCTAACCCAAACCCTAACCCAAACACTAACACTAACCCTAACCTAAACCCTAACCCTAACCTAAACCCTATTTAAGGGTTTGGGTTAGGGTTTGGGTTAGGGTTAGGGTTTGGGTTAGGGTTAGGGTTAGGGTTTGGGTTAGGGTTAACCCTAATTAAGGGTTTGGGTTAGGGTTTGGGTCAGGGTTAGGGTTAGGTTTTGAGTAAGGGTCAAGGTCAGGGACATGGTAGTATACTTTGACGAGATTTGTGAGGTGCCCTTTTTCACTTCTGCGCATGTCTGCCCTTTTCTGTGACTGCGCATGCGTGAGAAGGGTTAGGGTTAGGGTTAGGGTTAGGGTTAGGGTTAGCGTTTAGGTTAGGGTTAGTGTTAGTGTTAGTGTTTGGGTTTGGGTTATTTAAAAATATTTCTAAGTACAGAGTATGAAAATTGCCTTCGACTTCAATCTTCAAACAGATGTAGAATGAATTTGAATAGAGATATCTTCTTAAAGTTAACTGTTCCTAAAAGATGGAAAGGCGATCTAGAGGATGAAAACGTATTGGTATCACTGAAGTGTACGGCCGCACTCTCCGACCTCACTGCATGATAATTGAAAGATTATTTTTTTTTTTTTTTTTTCAAACATCATAACCGGACCCCCATCCATACACAACTCTTTCTTTTAAGAAGTTCGTGAAAAACTTAACACGAAACTGCAATAGGTTATCCTTCTACACTTACCCGTTCCGAGATAAAGTAAGGCCTCCAAATCAACAATTTTAACACATTTGGGATTTGGGTTAGGGTAAGTGTTTGACCCAAACCCTAACCCAAACACTAACCCTAACCCTAACCTTAACACTAACCCAAACCCTAACACTAACCCTAACCTAAACACTAACCCAAACCCTAACCCAAACACTAACACTAACCCTAACCTTAACACTAACCCAAACCCTAACACTAACCCTAACCTAAACACTAACCCAAACCCTAACACTAACCCTAACCTAAACACTAACCCAAACCCTAACACTAACCCTAACCCTAACCCTAACCCTAATTAGGGTTAACCCTAACCCTAACCCTAACCCTAACCCTAACCCAAACCCTAACCCAAACACTAACACTAACCCTAACCTAAACCCTAACCCTAACCTAAACCCTATTTAAGGGTTTGGGTTAGGGTTTGGGTTAGGGTTAGGGTTTGGGTTAGGGTTAGGGTTAGGGTTTGGGTTAGGGTTAACCCTAATTAAGGGTTTGGGTTAGGGTTAGGGTTAGGGTTAGGGTTAGGGTTAGGGTTAGGGTTAGGGTTAGGGTTAGGGGTTAGGGTTAGGTTAGGGTTAGGGTTAGGGTTAGGGTTAGGTTAGGGTTAGGGTTAGGGTTAGGGTTAGGGTTAGGGTTAGGGTTAGGGTTAGGGTTAGGGTTAGGGTTAGGGTTAGGGTTAGGGTTAGGGTTAGGGTTAGGGTTAGGGTTAGGGTTAGGGTTAGGGTTAGGGTTAGGGTTAGGGTTAGGGTTAGGGTTAGGGTTAGGGTTAGGGTTAGGGTTAGGGTTAGGGTTAGGGTTAGGGTTAGGGTTAGGGTTAGGGTTAGGGTTAGGGTTAGGGTTAGGGTTAGGGTTAGGGTTAGGGTTAGGGTTAGGTTAGGGTTAGGGTTAGGGTTAGGGTTAGGGTTAGGGTTAGGGTTAGGGTTAGGGTTAGGGTTAGGGTTAGGGTTAGGGTTAGGGTTAGGGTTAGGGTTAGGGTTAGGGTTAGGGTTAGGGTTAGGGTTAGGGTTAGGGTTAGGGTTAGGGTTAGGTTTAGGGTTAGGTTAGGGTTAGGGTTAGGGTTAGGGTTAGGGTTAGGGTTAGGGTTAGGGTTAGGGTTAGGGTTAGGGTTAGGGTTAGGGTTAGGGTTAGGGTTAGGGTTAGGGTTAGGGTTAGGTTAGGTTAGGGTTAGGGTTAGGGTTAGGGTTAGGGTTAGGGTAGTATACTTTGACGAGATTTGTGAGGTGCCCTTTTTCACTTCTGCGCATGTCTGCCCTTTTCTGTGACTGCGCATGCGTGAGAAGGGTTAGGGTTAGGGTTAGGGTTAGGGTTAGGGTTAGCGTTTAGGTTAGGGTTAGTGTTAGTGTTAGTGTTTGGGTTTGGGTTATTTAAAAATATTTCTAAGTACAGAGTATGAAAATTGCCTTCGACTTCAATCTTCAAACAGATGTAGAATGAATTTGAATAGAGATATCTTCTTAAAGTTAACTGTTCCTAAAAGATGGAAAGGCGATCTAGAGGATGAAAACGTATTGGTATCACTGAAGTGTACGGCCGCACTCTCCGACCTCACTGCATGATAATTGAAAGATTATTTTTTTTTTTTTTTTTCAAACATCATAACCGGACCCCCATCCATACACAACTCTTTCTTTTAAGAAGTTCGTGAAAAACTTAACACGAAACTGCAATAGGTTATCCTTCTACACTTACCCGTTCCGAGATAAAGTAAGGCCTCCAAATCAACAATTTTAACACATTTGGGATTTGGGTTAGGGTAAGTGTTTGACCCAAACCCTAACCCAAACACTAACCCTAACCCTAACCTTAACACTAACCCAAACCCTAACACTAACCCTAACCTAAACACTAACCCAAACCCTAACCCAAACACTAACACTAACCCTAACCTTAACACTAACCCAAACCCTAACACTAACCCTAACCTAAACACTAACCCAAACCCTAACACTAACCCTAACCTAAACACTAACCCAAACCCTAACACTAACCCTAACCCTAACCCTAACCCTAATTAGGGTTAACCCTAACCCTAACCCTAACCCTAACCCTAACCCAAACCCTAACCCAAACACTAACACTAACCCTAACCTAAACCCTAACCCTAACCTAAACCCTATTTAAGGGTTTGGGTTAGGGTTTGGGTTAGGGTTAGGGTTTGGGTTAGGGTTAGGGTTAGGGTTTGGGTTAGGGTTAACCCTAATTAAGGGTTTGGGTTAGGGTTTGGGTCAGGGTTAGGGTTAGGTTTTGAGTAAGGGTCAAGGTCAGGGACATGGTAGTATACTTTGACGAGATTTGTGAGGTGCCCTTTTTCACTTCTGCGCATGTCTGCCCTTTTCTGTGACTGCGCATGCGTGAGAAGGGTTAGGGTTAGGGTTAGGGTTAGGGTTAGGGTTAGCGTTTAGGTTAGGGTTAGTGTTAGTGTTAGTGTTTGGGTTTGGGTTATTTAAAAATATTTCTAAGTACAGAGTATGAAAATTGCCTTCGACTTCAATCTTCAAACAGATGTAGAATGAATTTGAATAGAGATATCTTCTTAAAGTTAACTGTTCCTAAAAGATGGAAAGGCGATCTAGAGGATGAAAACGTATTGGTATCACTGAAGTGTACGGCCGCACTCTCCGACCTCACTGCATGATAATTGAAAGATTATTTTTTTTTTTTTTTTTTCAAACATCATAACCGGACCCCCATCCATACACAACTCTTTCTTTTAAGAAGTTCGTGAAAAACTTAACACGAAACTGCAATAGGTTATCCTTCTACACTTACCCGTTCCGAGATAAAGTAAGGCCTCCAAATCAACAATTTTAACACATTTGGGATTTGGGTTAGGGTAAGTGTTTGACCCAAACCCTAACCCAAACACTAACCCTAACCCTAACCTTAACACTAACCCAAACCCTAACACTAACCCTAACCTAAACACTAACCCAAACCCTAACCCAAACACTAACACTAACCCTAACCTTAACACTAACCCAAACCCTAACACTAACCCTAACCTAAACACTAACCCAAACCCTAACACTAACCCTAACCTAAACACTAACCCAAACCCTAACACTAACCCTAACCCTAACCCTAACCCTAATTAGGGTTAACCCTAACCCTAACCCTAACCCTAACCCTAACCCAAACCCTAACCCAAACACTAACACTAACCCTAACCTAAACCCTAACCCTAACCTAAACCCTATTTAAGGGTTTGGGTTAGGGTTTGGGTTAGGGTTAGGGTTTGGGTTAGGGTTAGGGTTAGGGTTTGGGTTAGGGTTAACCCTAATTAAGGGTTTGGGTTAGGGTTTGGGTCAGGGTTAGGGTTAGGTTTTGAGTAAGGGTCAAGGTCAGGGACATGGTAGTATACTTTGACGAGATTTGTGAGGTGCCCTTTTTCACTTCTGCGCATGTCTGCCCTTTTCTGTGACTGCGCATGCGTGAGAAGGGTTAGGGTTAGGGTTAGGGTTAGGGTTAGGGTTAGCGTTTAGGTTAGGGTTAGTGTTAGTGTTAGTGTTTGGGTTTGGGTTATTTAAAAATATTTCTAAGTACAGAGTATGAAAATTGCCTTCGACTTCAATCTTCAAACAGATGTAGAATGAATTTGAATAGAGATATCTTCTTAAAGTTAACTGTTCCTAAAAGATGGAAAGGCGATCTAGAGGATGAAAACGTATTGGTATCACTGAAGTGTACGGCCGCACTCTCCGACCTCACTGCATGATAATTGAAAGATTATTTTTTTTTTTTTTTTTTCAAACATCATAACCGGACCCCCATCCATACACAACTCTTTCTTTTAAGAAGTTCGTGAAAAACTTAACACGAAACTGCAATAGGTTATCCTTCTACACTTACCCGTTCCGAGATAAAGTAAGGCCTCCAAATCAACAATTTTAACACATTTGGGATTTGGGTTAGGGTAAGTGTTTGACCCAAACCCTAACCCAAACACTAACCCTAACCCTAACCTTAACACTAACCCAAACCCTAACACTAACCCTAACCTAAACACTAACCCAAACCCTAACCCAAACACTAACACTAACCCTAACCTTAACACTAACCCAAACCCTAACACTAACCCTAACCTAAACACTAACCCAAACCCTAACACTAACCCTAACCTAAACACTAACCCAAACCCTAACACTAACCCTAACCCTAACCCTAACCCTAATTAGGGTTAACCCTAACCCTAACCCTAACCCTAACCCTAACCCAAACCCTAACCCAAACACTAACACTAACCCTAACCTAAACCCTAACCCTAACCTAAACCCTATTTAAGGGTTTGGGTTAGGGTTTGGGTTAGGGTTAGGGTTTGGGTTAGGGTTAGGGTTAGGGTTTGGGTTAGGGTTAACCCTAATTAAGGGTTTGGGTTAGGGTTTGGGTCAGGGTTAGGGTTAGGTTTTGAGTAAGGGTCAAGGTCAGGGACATGGTAGTATACTTTGACGAGATTTGTGAGGTGCCCTTTTTCACTTCTGCGCATGTCTGCCCTTTTCTGTGACTGCGCATGCGTGAGAAGGGTTAGGGTTAGGGTTAGGGTTAGGGTTAGGGTTAGCGTTTAGGTTAGGGTTAGTGTTAGTGTTAGTGTTTGGGTTTGGGTTATTTAAAAATATTTCTAAGTACAGAGTATGAAAATTGCCTTCGACTTCAATCTTCAAACAGATGTAGAATGAATTTGAATAGAGATATCTTCTTAAAGTTAACTGTTCCTAAAAGATGGAAAGGCGATCTAGAGGATGAAAACGTATTGGTATCACTGAAGTGTACGGCCGCACTCTCCGACCTCACTGCATGATAATTGAAAGATTATTTTTTTTTTTTTTTTTTCAAACATCATAACCGGACCCCCATCCATACACAACTCTTTCTTTTAAGAAGTTCGTGAAAAACTTAACACGAAACTGCAATAGGTTATCCTTCTACACTTACCCGTTCCGAGATAAAGTAAGGCCTCCAAATCAACAATTTTAACACATTTGGGATTTGGGTTAGGGTAAGTGTTTGACCCAAACCCTAACCCAAACACTAACCCTAACCCTAACCTTAACACTAACCCAAACCCTAACACTAACCCTAACCTAAACACTAACCCAAACCCTAACCCAAACACTAACACTAACCCTAACCTTAACACTAACCCAAACCCTAACACTAACCCTAACCTAAACACTAACCCAAACCCTAACACTAACCCTAACCTAAACACTAACCCAAACCCTAACACTAACCCTAACCCTAACCCTAACCCTAATTAGGGTTAACCCTAACCCTAACCCTAACCCTAACCCTAACCCAAACCCTAACCCAAACACTAACACTAACCCTAACCTAAACCCTAACCCTAACCTAAACCCTATTTAAGGGTTTGGGTTAGGGTTTGGGTTAGGGTTAGGGTTTGGGTTAGGGTTAGGGTTAGGGTTTGGGTTAGGGTTAACCCTAATTAAGGGTTTGGGTTAGGGTTTGGGTCAGGGTTAGGGTTAGGTTTTGAGTAAGGGTCAAGGTCAGGGACATGGTAGTATACTTTGACGAGATTTGTGAGGTGCCCTTTTTCACTTCTGCGCATGTCTGCCCTTTTCTGTGACTGCGCATGCGTGAGAAGGGTTAGGGTTAGGGTTAGGGTTAGGGTTAGGGTTAGCGTTTAGGTTAGGGTTAGTGTTAGTGTTAGTGTTTGGGTTTGGGTTATTTAAAAATATTTCTAAGTACAGAGTATGAAAATTGCCTTCGACTTCAATCTTCAAACAGATGTAGAATGAATTTGAATAGAGATATCTTCTTAAAGTTAACTGTTCCTAAAAGATGGAAAGGCGATCTAGAGGATGAAAACGTATTGGTATCACTGAAGTGTACGGCCGCACTCTCCGACCTCACTGCATGATAATTGAAAGATTATTTTTTTTTTTTTTTTTCAAACATCATAACCGGACCCCCATCCATACACAACTCTTTCTTTTAAGAAGTTCGTGAAAAACTTAACACGAAACTGCAATAGGTTATCCTTCTACACTTACCCGTTCCGAGATAAAGTAAGGCCTCCAAATCAACAATTTTAACACATTTGGGATTTGGGTTAGGGTAAGTGTTTGACCCAAACCCTAACCCAAACACTAACCCTAACCCTAACCTTAACACTAACCCAAACCCTAACACTAACCCTAACCTAAACACTAACCCAAACCCTAACCCAAACACTAACACTAACCCTAACCTTAACACTAACCCAAACCCTAACACTAACCCTAACCTAAACACTAACCCAAACCCTAACACTAACCCTAACCTAAACACTAACCCAAACCCTAACACTAACCCTAACCCTAACCCTAACCCTAATTAGGGTTAACCCTAACCCTAACCCTAATTAGGGTTAACCCTAACCCTAACCCTAACCCTAACCCTAACCCAAACCCTAACCCAAACACTAACACTAACCCTAACCTAAACCCTAACCCTAACCTAAACCCTATTTAAGGGTTTGGGTTAGGGTTTGGGTTAGGGTTAGGGTTTGGGTTAGGGTTAGGGTTAGGGTTTGGGTTAGGGTTAACCCTAATTAAGGGTTTGGGTTAGGGTTTGGGTCAGGGTTAGGGTTAGGTTTTGAGTAAGGGTCAAGGTCAGGGACATGGTAGTATACTTTGACGAGATTTGTGAGGTGCCCTTTTTCACTTCTGCGCATGTCTGCCCTTTTCTGTGACTGCGCATGCGTGAGAAGGGTTAGGGTTAGGGTTAGGGTTAGGGTTAGGGTTAGCGTTTAGGTTAGGGTTAGTGTTAGTGTTAGTGTTTGGGTTTGGGTTATTTAAAAATATTTCTAAGTACAGAGTATGAAAATTGCCTTCGACTTCAATCTTCAAACAGATGTAGAATGAATTTGAATAGAGATATCTTCTTAAAGTTAACTGTTCCTAAAAGATGGAAAGGCGATCTAGAGGATGAAAACGTATTGGTATCACTGAAGTGTACGGCCGCACTCTCCGACCTCACTGCATGATAATTGAAAGATTATTTTTTTTTTTTTTTTTTCAAACATCATAACCGGACCCCCATCCATACACAACTCTTTCTTTTAAGAAGTTCGTGAAAAACTTAACACGAAACTGCAATAGGTTATCCTTCTACACTTACCCGTTCCGAGATAAAGTAAGGCCTCCAAATCAACAATTTTAACACATTTGGGATTTGGGTTAGGGTAAGTGTTTGACCCAAACCCTAACCCAAACACTAACCCTAACCCTAACCTTAACACTAACCCAAACCCTAACACTAACCCTAACCTAAACACTAACCCAAACCCTAACCCAAACACTAACACTAACCCTAACCTTAACACTAACCCAAACCCTAACACTAACCCTAACCTAAACACTAACCCAAACCCTAACACTAACCCTAACCTAAACACTAACCCAAACCCTAACACTAACCCTAACCCTAACCCTAACCCTAATTAGGGTTAACCCTAACCCTAACCCTAACCCTAACCCTAACCCAAACCCTAACCCAAACACTAACACTAACCCTAACCTAAACCCTAACCCTAACCTAAACCCTATTTAAGGGTTTGGGTTAGGGTTTGGGTTAGGGTTAGGGTTTGGGTTAGGGTTAGGGTTAGGGTTTGGGTTAGGGTTAACCCTAATTAAGGGTTTGGGTTAGGGTTTGGGTCAGGGTTAGGGTTAGGTTTTGAGTAAGGGTCAAGGTCAGGGACATGGTAGTATACTTTGACGAGATTTGTGAGGTGCCCTTTTTCACTTCTGCGCATGTCTGCCCTTTTCTGTGACTGCGCATGCGTGAGAAGGGTTAGGGTTAGGGTTAGGGTTAGGGTTAGGGTTAGCGTTTAGGTTAGGGTTAGTGTTAGTGTTAGTGTTTGGGTTTGGGTTATTTAAAAATATTTCTAAGTACAGAGTATGAAAATTGCCTTCGACTTCAATCTTCAAACAGATGTAGAATGAATTTGAATAGAGATATCTTCTTAAAGTTAACTGTTCCTAAAAGATGGAAAGGCGATCTAGAGGATGAAAACGTATTGGTATCACTGAAGTGTACGGCCGCACTCTCCGACCTCACTGCATGATAATTGAAAGATTATTTTTTTTTTTTTTTTTTCAAACATCATAACCGGACCCCCATCCATACACAACTCTTTCTTTTAAGAAGTTCGTGAAAAACTTAACACGAAACTGCAATAGGTTATCCTTCTACACTTACCCGTTCCGAGATAAAGTAAGGCCTCCAAATCAACAATTTTAACACATTTGGGATTTGGGTTAGGGTAAGTGTTTGACCCAAACCCTAACCCAAACACTAACCCTAACCCTAACCTTAACACTAACCCAAACCCTAACACTAACCCTAACCTAAACACTAACCCAAACCCTAACCCAAACACTAACACTAACCCTAACCTTAACACTAACCCAAACCCTAACACTAACCCTAACCTAAACACTAACCCAAACCCTAACACTAACCCTAACCTAAACACTAACCCAAACCCTAACACTAACCCTAACCCTAACCCTAACCCTAATTAGGGTTAACCCTAACCCTAACCCTAACCCTAACCCTAACCCAAACCCTAACCCAAACACTAACACTAACCCTAACCTAAACCCTAACCCTAACCTAAACCCTATTTAAGGGTTTGGGTTAGGGTTTGGGTTAGGGTTAGGGTTTGGGTTAGGGTTAGGGTTAGGGTTTGGGTTAGGGTTAACCCTAATTAAGGGTTTGGGTTAGGGTTTGGGTCAGGGTTAGGGTTAGGTTTTGAGTAAGGGTCAAGGTCAGGGACATGGTAGTATACTTTGACGAGATTTGTGAGGTGCCCTTTTTCACTTCTGCGCATGTCTGCCCTTTTCTGTGACTGCGCATGCGTGAGAAGGGTTAGGGTTAGGGTTAGGGTTAGGGTTAGGGTTAGCGTTTAGGTTAGGGTTAGTGTTAGTGTTAGTGTTTGGGTTTGGGTTATTTAAAAATATTTCTAAGTACAGAGTATGAAAATTGCCTTCGACTTCAATCTTCAAACAGATGTAGAATGAATTTGAATAGAGATATCTTCTTAAAGTTAACTGTTCCTAAAAGATGGAAAGGCGATCTAGAGGATGAAAACGTATTGGTATCACTGAAGTGTACGGCCGCACTCTCCGACCTCACTGCATGATAATTGAAAGATTATTTTTTTTTTTTTTTTTTCAAACATCATAACCGGACCCCCATCCATACACAACTCTTTCTTTTAAGAAGTTCGTGAAAAACTTAACACGAAACTGCAATAGGTTATCCTTCTACACTTACCCGTTCCGAGATAAAGTAAGGCCTCCAAATCAACAATTTTAACACATTTGGGATTTGGGTTAGGGTAAGTGTTTGACCCAAACCCTAACCCAAACACTAACCCTAACCCTAACCTTAACACTAACCCAAACCCTAACACTAACCCTAACCTAAACACTAACCCAAACCCTAACCCAAACACTAACACTAACCCTAACCTTAACACTAACCCAAACCCTAACACTAACCCTAACCTAAACACTAACCCAAACCCTAACACTAACCCTAACCTAAACACTAACCCAAACCCTAACACTAACCCTAACCCTAACCCTAACCCTAATTAGGGTTAACCCTAACCCTAACCCTAACCCTAACCCTAACCCAAACCCTAACCCAAACACTAACACTAACCCTAACCTAAACCCTAACCCTAACCTAAACCCTATTTAAGGGTTTGGGTTAGGGTTTGGGTTAGGGTTAGGGTTTGGGTTAGGGTTAGGGTTAGGGTTTGGGTTAGGGTTAACCCTAATTAAGGGTTTGGGTTAGGGTTAGGGTTAGGGTTAGGGTTAGGGTTAGGGTTAGGGTTAGGGTTAGGGTTAGGGGTTAGGGTTAGGTTAGGGTTAGGGTTAGGGTTAGGGTTAGGTTAGGGTTAGGGTTAGGGTTAGGGTTAGGGTTAGGGTTAGGGTTAGGGTTAGGGTTAGGGTTAGGGTTAGGGTTAGGGTTAGGGTTAGGGTTAAGGGTTAGGTTAGGGTTAGGGTTAGGGTTAGGGTTAGGGTTAGGGTTAGGGTTAGGGTTAGGGTTAGGGTTAGGGTTAGGGTTAGGGTTAGGTTAGGGTTAGGGTTAGGGTTAGGGTTAGGGTTAGGGTTAGGGTTAGGGTTAGGGTTAGGGTTAGGGTTAGGTTAGGGTTAGGGTTAGGGTTAGGGTTAGGGTTAGGGTTAGGTTAGGGTTAGGGTTAGGGTTAGGGTTAGGGTTAGGGTTAGGGTTAGGGTTAGGGTTAGGGTTAGGGTTAGGGTTAGGGTTAGGGTTAGGGTTAGGGTTAGGGTTAGGGTTAGGGTTAGGGTTAGGGTTAGGGTTAGGGTTAGGGTTAGGGTTAGGTTTAGGGTAGTATACTTTGACGAGATTTGTGAGGTGCCCTTTTTCACTTCTGCGCATGTCTGCCCTTTTCTGTGACTGCGCATGCGTGAGAAGGGTTAGGGTTAGGGTTAGGGTTAGGGTTAGGGTTAGGGTTAGCGTTTAGGTTAGGGTTAGTGTTAGTGTTAGTGTTTGGGTTTGGGTTATTTAAAAATATTTCTAAGTACAGAGTATGAAAATTGCCTTCGACTTCAATCTTCAAACAGATGTAGAATGAATTTGAATAGAGATATCTTCTTAAAGTTAACTGTTCCTAAAAGATGGAAAGGCGATCTAGAGGATGAAAACGTATTGGTATCACTGAAGTGTACGGCCGCACTCTCCGACCTCACTGCATGATAATTGAAAGATTATTTTTTTTTTTTTTTTCAAACATCATAACCGGACCCCCATCCATACACAACTCTTTCTTTTAAGAAGTTCGTGAAAAACTTAACACGAAACTGCAATAGGTTATCCTTCTACACTTACCCGTTCCGAGATAAAGTAAGGCCTCCAAATCAACAATTTTAACACATTTGGGATTTGGGTTAGGGTAAGTGTTTGACCCAAACCCTAACCCAAACACTAACCCTAACCCTAACCTTAACACTAACCCAAACCCTAACACTAACCCTAACCTAAACACTAACCCAAACCCTAACCCAAACACTAACACTAACCCTAACCTTAACACTAACCCAAACCCTAACACTAACCCTAACCTAAACACTAACCCAAACCCTAACCCAAACCCTAACACTAACCCTAACCTAAACACTAACCCAAACCCTAACCCAAACCCTAACACTAACCCTAACCTAAACACTAACCCAAACCCTAACACTAACCCTAACCTAAACACTAACCCAAACCCTAACACTAACCCTAACCCTAACCCTAACCCTAATTAGGGTTAACCCTAACCCTAACCCTAACCCTAACCCTAACCCAAACCCTAACCCAAACACTAACACTAACCCTAACCTAAACCCTAACCCTAACCTAAACCCTATTTAAGGGTTTGGGTTAGGGTTTGGGTTAGGGTTAGGGTTTGGGTTAGGGTTAGGGTTAGGGTTAGGGTTAGGGTTAGGGTTAGGGTTAGGGTTAACCCTAATTAAGGGTTTGGGTTAGGGTTTGGGTCAGGGTTAGGGTTAGGTTTTGAGTAAGGGTCAAGGTCAGGGACATGGTAGTATACTTTGACGAGATTTGTGAGGTGCCCTTTTTCACTTCTGCGCATGTCTGCCCTTTTCTGTGACTGCGCATGCGTGAGAAGGGTTAGGGTTAGGGTTAGGGTTAGGGTTAGGGTTAGGGTTAGCGTTTAGGTTAGGGTTAGTGTTAGTGTTAGTGTTTGGGTTTGGGTTATTTAAAAATATTTCTAAGTACAGAGTATGAAAATTGCCTTCGACTTCAATCTTCAAACAGATGTAGAATGAATTTGAATAGAGATATCTTCTTAAAGTTAACTGTTCCTAAAAGATGGAAAGGCGATCTAGAGGATGAAAACGTATTGGTATCACTGAAGTGTACGGCCGCACTCTCCGACCTCACTGCATGATAATTGAAAGATTATTTTTTTTTTTTTTTTCAAACATCATAACCGGACCCCCATCCATACACAACTCTTTCTTTTAAGAAGTTCGTGAAAAACTTAACACGAAACTGCAATAGGTTATCCTTCTACACTTACCCGTTCCGAGATAAAGTAAGGCCTCCAAATCAACAATTTTAACACATTTGGGATTTGGGTTAGGGTAAGTGTTTGACCCAAACCCTAACCCAAACACTAACCCTAACCCTAACCTTAACACTAACCCAAACCCTAACACTAACCCTAACCTAAACACTAACCCAAACCCTAACCCAAACACTAACACTAACCCTAACCTTAACACTAACCCAAACCCTAACACTAACCCTAACCTAAACACTAACCCAAACCCTAACCCAAACCCTAACACTAACCCTAACCTAAACACTAACCCAAACCCTAACCCAAACCCTAACACTAACCCTAACCTAAACACTAACCCAAACCCTAACACTAACCCTAACCTAAACACTAACCCAAACCCTAACACTAACCCTAACCCTAACCCTAACCCTAATTAGGGTTAACCCTAACCCTAACCCTAACCCTAACCCTAACCCAAACCCTAACCCAAACACTAACACTAACCCTAACCTAAACCCTAACCCTAACCTAAACCCTATTTAAGGGTTTGGGTTAGGGTTTGGGTTAGGGTTAGGGTTTGGGTTAGGGTTAGGGTTAGGGTTAGGGTTAGGGTTAGGGTTAGGGTTAGGGTTAACCCTAATTAAGGGTTTGGGTTAGGGTTTGGGTCAGGGTTAGGGTTAGGTTTTGAGTAAGGGTCAAGGTCAGGGACATGGTAGTATACTTTGACGAGATTTGTGAGGTGCCCTTTTTCACTTCTGCGCATGTCTGCCCTTTTCTGTGACTGCGCATGCGTGAGAAGGGTTAGGGTTAGGGTTAGGGTTAGGGTTAGGGTTAGGGTTAGCGTTTAGGTTAGGGTTAGTGTTAGTGTTAGTGTTTGGGTTTGGGTTATTTAAAAATATTTCTAAGTACAGAGTATGAAAATTGCCTTCGACTTCAATCTTCAAACAGATGTAGAATGAATTTGAATAGAGATATCTTCTTAAAGTTAACTGTTCCTAAAAGATGGAAAGGCGATCTAGAGGATGAAAACGTATTGGTATCACTGAAGTGTACGGCCGCACTCTCCGACCTCACTGCATGATAATTGAAAGATTATTTTTTTTTTTTTTTTCAAACATCATAACCGGACCCCCATCCATACACAACTCTTTCTTTTAAGAAGTTCGTGAAAAACTTAACACGAAACTGCAATAGGTTATCCTTCTACACTTACCCGTTCCGAGATAAAGTAAGGCCTCCAAATCAACAATTTTAACACATTTGGGATTTGGGTTAGGGTAAGTGTTTGACCCAAACCCTAACCCAAACACTAACCCTAACCCTAACCTTAACACTAACCCAAACCCTAACACTAACCCTAACCTAAACACTAACCCAAACCCTAACCCAAACACTAACACTAACCCTAACCTTAACACTAACCCAAACCCTAACACTAACCCTAACCTAAACACTAACCCAAACCCTAACCCAAACCCTAACACTAACCCTAACCTAAACACTAACCCAAACCCTAACCCAAACCCTAACACTAACCCTAACCTAAACACTAACCCAAACCCTAACACTAACCCTAACCTAAACACTAACCCAAACCCTAACACTAACCCTAACCCTAACCCTAACCCTAATTAGGGTTAACCCTAACCCTAACCCTAACCCTAACCCTAACCCAAACCCTAACCCAAACACTAACACTAACCCTAACCTAAACCCTAACCCTAACCTAAACCCTATTTAAGGGTTTGGGTTAGGGTTTGGGTTAGGGTTAGGGTTTGGGTTAGGGTTAGGGTTAGGGTTAGGGTTAGGGTTAGGGTTAGGGTTAACCCTAATTAAGGGTTTGGGTTAGGGTTTGGGTCAGGGTTAGGGTTAGGTTTTGAGTAAGGGTCAAGGTCAGGGACATGGTAGTATACTTTGACGAGATTTGTGAGGTGCCCTTTTTCACTTCTGCGCATGTCTGCCCTTTTCTGTGACTGCGCATGCGTGAGAAGGGTTAGGGTTAGGGTTAGGGTTAGGGTTAGGGTTAGGGTTAGCGTTTAGGTTAGGGTTAGTGTTAGTGTTAGTGTTTGGGTTTGGGTTATTTAAAAATATTTCTAAGTACAGAGTATGAAAATTGCCTTCGACTTCAATCTTCAAACAGATGTAGAATGAATTTGAATAGAGATATCTTCTTAAAGTTAACTGTTCCTAAAAGATGGAAAGGCGATCTAGAGGATGAAAACGTATTGGTATCACTGAAGTGTACGGCCGCACTCTCCGACCTCACTGCATGATAATTGAAAGATTATTTTTTTTTTTTTTTTCAAACATCATAACCGGACCCCCATCCATACACAACTCTTTCTTTTAAGAAGTTCGTGAAAAACTTAACACGAAACTGCAATAGGTTATCCTTCTACACTTACCCGTTCCGAGATAAAGTAAGGCCTCCAAATCAACAATTTTAACACATTTGGGATTTGGGTTAGGGTAAGTGTTTGACCCAAACCCTAACCCAAACACTAACCCTAACCCTAACCTTAACACTAACCCAAACCCTAACACTAACCCTAACCTAAACACTAACCCAAACCCTAACCCAAACACTAACACTAACCCTAACCTTAACACTAACCCAAACCCTAACACTAACCCTAACCTAAACACTAACCCAAACCCTAACCCAAACCCTAACACTAACCCTAACCTAAACACTAACCCAAACCCTAACCCAAACCCTAACACTAACCCTAACCTAAACACTAACCCAAACCCTAACACTAACCCTAACCTAAACACTAACCCAAACCCTAACACTAACCCTAACCCTAACCCTAACCCTAATTAGGGTTAACCCTAACCCTAACCCTAACCCTAACCCTAACCCAAACCCTAACCCAAACACTAACACTAACCCTAACCTAAACCCTAACCCTAACCTAAACCCTATTTAAGGGTTTGGGTTAGGGTTTGGGTTAGGGTTAGGGTTTGGGTTAGGGTTAGGGTTAGGGTTAGGGTTAGGGTTAGGGTTAGGGTTAGGGTTAACCCTAATTAAGGGTTTGGGTTAGGGTTTGGGTCAGGGTTAGGGTTAGGTTTTGAGTAAGGGTCAAGGTCAGGGACATGGTAGTATACTTTGACGAGATTTGTGAGGTGCCCTTTTTCACTTCTGCGCATGTCTGCCCTTTTCTGTGACTGCGCATGCGTGAGAAGGGTTAGGGTTAGGGTTAGGGTTAGGGTTAGGGTTAGGGTTAGCGTTTAGGTTAGGGTTAGTGTTAGTGTTAGTGTTTGGGTTTGGGTTATTTAAAAATATTTCTAAGTACAGAGTATGAAAATTGCCTTCGACTTCAATCTTCAAACAGATGTAGAATGAATTTGAATAGAGATATCTTCTTAAAGTTAACTGTTCCTAAAAGATGGAAAGGCGATCTAGAGGATGAAAACGTATTGGTATCACTGAAGTGTACGGCCGCACTCTCCGACCTCACTGCATGATAATTGAAAGATTATTTTTTTTTTTTTTTCAAACATCATAACCGGACCCCCATCCATACACAACTCTTTCTTTTAAGAAGTTCGTGAAAAACTTAACACGAAACTGCAATAGGTTATCCTTCTACACTTACCCGTTCCGAGATAAAGTAAGGCCTCCAAATCAACAATTTTAACACATTTGGGATTTGGGTTAGGGTAAGTGTTTGACCCAAACCCTAACCCAAACACTAACCCTAACCCTAACCTTAACACTAACCCAAACCCTAACACTAACCCTAACCTAAACACTAACCCAAACCCTAACCCAAACACTAACACTAACCCTAACCTTAACACTAACCCAAACCCTAACACTAACCCTAACCTAAACACTAACCCAAACCCTAACCCAAACCCTAACACTAACCCTAACCTAAACACTAACCCAAACCCTAACCCAAACCCTAACACTAACCCTAACCTAAAACACTAACCCAAACCCTAACACTAACCCTAACCTAAACACTAACCCAAACCCTAACACTAACCCTAACCCTAACCCTAACCCTAATTAGGGTTAACCCTAACCCTAACCCTAACCCTAACCCTAACCCAAACCCTAACCCAAACACTAACACTAACCCTAACCTAAACCCTAACCCTAACCTAAACCCTATTTAAGGGTTTGGGTTAGGGTTTGGGTTAGGGTTAGGGTTTGGGTTAGGGTTAGGGTTAGGGTTAGGGTTAGGGTTAGGGTTAGGGTTAGGGTTAACCCTAATTAAGGGTTTGGGTTAGGGTTTGGGTCAGGGTTAGGGTTAGGTTTTGAGTAAGGGTCAAGGTCAGGGACATGGTAGTATACTTTGACGAGATTTGTGAGGTGCCCTTTTTCACTTCTGCGCATGTCTGCCCTTTTCTGTGACTGCGCATGCGTGAGAAGGGTTAGGGTTAGGGTTAGGGTTAGGGTTAGGGTTAGGGTTAGCGTTTAGGTTAGGGTTAGTGTTAGTGTTAGTGTTTGGGTTTGGGTTATTTAAAAATATTTCTAAGTACAGAGTATGAAAATTGCCTTCGACTTCAATCTTCAAACAGATGTAGAATGAATTTGAATAGAGATATCTTCTTAAAGTTAACTGTTCCTAAAAGATGGAAAGGCGATCTAGAGGATGAAAACGTATTGGTATCACTGAAGTGTACGGCCGCACTCTCCGACCTCACTGCATGATAATTGAAAGATTATTTTTTTTTTTTTTTTCAAACATCATAACCGGACCCCCATCCATACACAACTCTTTCTTTTAAGAAGTTCGTGAAAAACTTAACACGAAACTGCAATAGGTTATCCTTCTACACTTACCCGTTCCGAGATAAAGTAAGGCCTCCAAATCAACAATTTTAACACATTTGGGATTTGGGTTAGGGTAAGTGTTTGACCCAAACCCTAACCCAAACACTAACCCTAACCCTAACCTTAACACTAACCCAAACCCTAACACTAACCCTAACCTAAACACTAACCCAAACCCTAACCCAAACACTAACACTAACCCTAACCTTAACACTAACCCAAACCCTAACACTAACCCTAACCTAAACACTAACCCAAACCCTAACCCAAACCCTAACACTAACCCTAACCTAAACACTAACCCAAACCCTAACCCAAACCCTAACACTAACCCTAACCTAAACACACTAACCCAAACCCTAACACTAACCCTAACCTAAACACTAACCCAAACCCTAACACTAACCCTAACCCTAACCCTAACCCTAATTAGGGTTAACCCTAACCCTAACCCTAACCCTAACCCTAACCCAAACCCTAACCCAAACACTAACACTAACCCTAACCTAAACCCTAACCCTAACCTAAACCCTATTTAAGGGTTTGGGTTAGGGTTTGGGTTAGGGTTAGGGTTTGGGTTAGGGTTAGGGTTAGGGTTAGGGTTAGGGTTAGGGTTAGGGTTAGGGTTAACCCTAATTAAGGGTTTGGGTTAGGGTTTGGGTCAGGGTTAGGGTTAGGTTTTGAGTAAGGGTCAAGGTCAGGGACATGGTAGTATACTTTGACGAGATTTGTGAGGTGCCCTTTTTC
>NW_027266920.1:0-50270 GCF_963676685.1 Mytilus edulis | reverse complement strand
AAGTAGTCACTGAACCATAAAAATGAGGTCAAGGACATTGGACATGTGACTGACAGAAACTTCGTAACATGAGGCATCTATATACAAAGTATGAAGCATCTAGGTCTTCCACCTTCTAAAATATATAGCTTTTAAGAAGTGAGCTAACACCGCCGCCGCCGTAGCCGCCGCCGTAGCCGCCGCCGTAGCCGCCGCCGGAACACTATCCCTAAGTCGAGCTTTCTGCAACTAAAGTCGCAGGCTCGACAATAAAACCACTGCAAGCAAAACGCATTTTTATTGTGCCATTCTTTAATTCTTATCTGGTGTCTATTTGAAAGCAGAAGTCATTGATATCATCTTTCACTGTGGATAGACAGGATAATGTTCCATGTCTTGGGCATTCGTCTTTACCAAACATAATACCTTTATTTCCTGCAGATGTTGTTTGATCTGTTTTAGAATCCTGCAACCAAAACCAGACGTCTTTAATCATGTTTTCAAAAATTAAATTGCCATAAAAGTTATTGCCTTTATTGAGGACATATTATTGCTAAAAGTTTTGAGATGTTCTGGTGTTTTAAAGTGGACACGCTTTGCAAATAATAATAATTGAACACCTTTGGATCATTTAGGATTTTGAGGACACGTTTGGGCATTGTTGGGGAGATTGACACTTTTGGAAGTGTTACATATACATTGTATCATGTCTGTCTGAATTTCAAAATTATAAAGAAATAACATTTTCATTCCACTAATTAAGCTTGCTCATGTTGTTTCAATTCTTGTTGTAGCAAGATGTTGGTAAGGAATCTTACTGCTATTCTCAATTTAAAAAAAACAAGATCTTACTGGTTTTACATGTATGTACATGTATTGTAACACAATAGTCCAGCAATGTGAAAAAAAACCCTGAAAAGTCAGTCCTCATTCTGCAGTATGTTAAGGTTAAGCACAAAGTGGTTAAAGAAACAGTCTTGTCAATAGTCATGATAGTAATGGTCAAAATTTATTTTCACCATATTTTTTAAAGAATTTACCTTCCCTTTAGGTTACACATTCTGCAAAACTTCTCCAGCATTGTTGTGAACCTCATTTCTTCCACTGTTCTAGAAGTCAACAACAAATCATAAAGTATTTCTTTTAGGTCATTTTGAAAGTCATGTCTTCCAGCTTCAATATGATGTATCAAAACTCTGAAAAAAAATCCTAATTATTTATATAAGAACTGGACACTGCTTAGAGGTGCATAGAATCTGCTGTCGATTTGGAAACTTGTTCTATAATCTATTATTAAGTCAGACTTGGTGTCTATTTGAGTCGTACCTGTACATATATATATATGCAAAATCAAATAAATGGGGAATATGTCTATGGGACACAGATGATGCCCCCGCTAGCATATCATATAAAGTTATAAAGGGCAGGGTTTTCCCCCGAGTCAATTATTTTTTTCACCAACTTACATAAATATATTTTTCGTTTAAAATGTTCCTTCTTTCTAACTCCCCCCCCCCCCCCCCCCCCCCATTTACTTTTTAAAAGATACTATAAAAATAGCAATATAGACATCATAATTTTGACTTCTGGGACACAAGATTCATCTTCAAAAGTTTATCGGATATACATTTCCCTTCCAGTTGAAGGATAAAGACTAAAGGCAGAGACTTTCTTACTTTTCAACAGGTTTTGGAACAACCCTCCAAATGTGGGATATCCCTTAAATAAGGGACTGTCCCTCAGACAAGGGATCATTTTGCTGTTGTAGAAAAGTAAAAAGAAAAATTTAGCTTTTTTTTAACTTAAAAGGGGAAAAATTCATTATATTTGGAACAACTTTCTTAAAGAGGGGTCCACTTATTTTTAAAAATAAAGAAGATACATGTATAAGTCCAGGAATATTACAAAATTCTTGGACATGTTTTGACCATATAATACCAGATAGTTGTATAGTTCTTTGGGAAAAGTTTCTTCAAATGATATGAATATGTGCCCTTTTGTACTAAGAAGTGGTTTTTACAACAAAACATTTTTTTTTTATCACTTGAAATTGATCCCTGATTTAAGGGATAGTTATTACATTGAAGGGTTACTTATTTGAGGAGTTGTTCCCAACCTGTTGAATATATTTCTTCATAACAACAGTTTTCTTTTCTGGACCATCGTAAATGAAAAAGTTGAGACGTAAAAATATGCTTGAAACACGTGCGTCGCCAAAACGAAAAATAAATAAGATGGATGAAATCAAATCATTATGTATATTTCTTTCGCCAAATTCTTTCGCAAATGATGAATTTTAATGGCCACAATTTTTATTTTTTTGCAAAATGCGAAAATGGAGAACGCCAGCGGTAACCTTGAAAGGGACATAACTGAAGAACAGTAAAAGTGACGCTACTCAAATTTGTACTTGATCTGAGTTTTGTGGTTATATGTATTGTGTATAAGTTTTATAACATTTCGTTGAGGCAAACTGAAGGTAGAGAACAGAAACAAAAAATTCAGCAATTATTCCATTTGTAAAGGGGCATAACTCTAGAACAGTAAAAGTGACACCACCAAAATTCAAACTTGATCTGTCATGTCTGTATTTTGTGGTATTAAGCATTGTGTATAAGTTTCATAACATTTGGTTGAGGCTAACTTTAGTTAGGGAATGGAAAGGAAAACTAGTATTTTTTCCATTTGTAAAGGGGCATAACTCTAGAACAGTAAAAGTGACACTACCAAAACTCAAACTTGATCTGTGTTTTATGGTAATAAGCATTGTGAATAAGTTTCATAACATTTGGTTGAGGCAACCTGAACTAGATTTGATTTGATTTTTGGTGTTTTAACGCCACTTTTAAGCACCGCTTTTGGGCCAATTTTTATTGGTGGAGGGAGACGGAGTGCCAGGAGAAAACCACCGACCTGTGATAGGAAAACTGACAATCCTAGTCAATTTAGATTGGAGTCTAGTGCACCCGCACAAGCGGGATTCGAACTCACAACCTCAGTGTTGACTGGCTAGTGATTACAGTAGTAACTACTTAGACCACTCGGCCACTGAGGCCCCTCCTAAACTAGAGAACGGGAATGAAAAATTCAGCAATTTTTCCATTTGTAAAGGGGCATAACTCTAGAACGGTTTAAGTGACGCCACTGAAATTTAAACTTGATCTGTGTTTTGTGGTAATAAGCCTTTTGTAGAAGTTTTATAACATTTGGTTGAGGCAAACTAAAGTTAGAGGACGGAAACCAACTTTGGGAAGTAAGCCAAAATATTTATCAAATGGAATTTATTTTAATATGTTGCATTAGAATGGAGATATCTGTATTGTATTTCGTTGCTAGCTCAGTATATAGGTAAACTCAATTTGTGACAGTCAAATCTACGTTTCACGAAGGCCAAGCTTAAAATACAATACAGATATCTCCCAATTACAGATATTTGAATTTTAATGAGGGCCTGTAAATAATGAAAACTTATAAATGTAAATAAAATGCTCCGCTGGGTGCAGCTTGATACGACCACAGAGGTCGAAACCTGAACAGTTGGGGCAAGTATGGACACAACATTCAAGCTTGATACAGCACTGAATTTGGATTGTGGTTAAATATTTGACACAGCATAGGTTTCTGACACAGAATGAATGTGGTCTAAGAACTTAAAGATATTTTTAATTTACCTATTCAAACCATATCATTATTATTTGCTTTTATATATAAATCAGAAATAACCAATTTAAAATGGAAAATTTTAAAGAAAAAAAAGGAAAAAAAAAGGAAAAAAAAATCCCTCCCCCAAATTTTTTGAACCTGTGGCCCTTATGATTCATTACCCCCAAACTCAATCCCAGCCTTCCCTTTATAGTATGGTACATTGCAGTACAATTTCAGAGAGATCCATATATACACTTGAACACAAGTTATTGTCTTGAAAGTAGAAAAATGCTTGTTTTTAGGCCCCTTTTTGGCCCCAAATTCCTAAATGTTCAGGGCAATTACCCCAACCTCAAACCAAGCTTTCCCTTTGTGATATGGAACCTTGTAGTATAATTTCAGAAAGATCAATACACTTACACACAAGTTATTGTCTTGAAAGTAGAAAAATGCTTGTTTTTAGGCCCCTTTTTGGCCCCAAATTCCTAAACGTTTTGGGCAATTACCCCCAAACTCAATTCCAGCTTTCCCTTTGTAATATGGACCCTTGTAGTACAATTTCAGAAAATTCCATACACTTACACACAAGTTATTGTCATGAAACTAGAAAAATGCTTGTTTTTTGCCCCTTTTTTGGCCCCTAATTCCTAAAATTTTAAGGCAATTACCCCCATAATCAATCCCAGCATTCCCTTTGTGATATGGAACCTTGTGGTACAATGTCAGAGAGATCCATACACTAACACACAAGTTATGTCTGGAAGGTTTTTTTTGTCCCCTTTTTGACCCCTTATTCCTTAACTGTTGGTACCATTATCCCTAAAATCAATCTTAACCTTTCTGTTGTGGTATTGAACCTTATGGTAAAATTTCATAGAGATCTATTCACTTAAATTAAAGTTAGAGTGCGAAAACCAATGTGTCTTCTGACGACAACGACAACGACGCCGACTTCATACCAATATACGACCACAAAAATTTTTTTGCAGTCGTATAAAAATGGAAAAAAAATGGTAACATTTGTCATTTCCATGTGTAAGGGCAATAACTCCCATAAGAAGTTGTCTGACAGTTTTACAGCTGTGAGGTTTAATTATGCATACAAATTTTCCAAAATGCTAAAATTATCACTGATACCTTTATCTTACATTCATTTAGAGTATTTTCCTGAAGAAATAACTGTGAAGAACTTCTTAAAAGCAATCGTGCTTTGAAAACGTACACAGATTTAACATATCCGTCTCTGGTCCATGTTTTACCATTGTCAAGTCAACATCCAGTATTAGAAAAATGTGATTTTTAAAATATAAAGCAAAGTTGTTGAGAACATAATGTCTGTCACCATGCTGGTGACGATTTGTCTCGGTGCTGAAGTGTCTAGAATGCTGCAAACTTGACACATTCAGTCAGGGGTACTACTTGTACAAGTTATTATTATCCACCCTTAGTTGATCCGGCCCTATAATAAAATAATAATGAATAATTAACTTCGGCGGATTTTGTGACATATCTGAATCAGTATAAATGGAATTTGTAAAAAGTATCGATGAATAGTGACAGCAGGTAAGTGAAGGATGCCTAATATTACCTTTAGCATGTTTAGAGAAACATTCAGATGAATTACTTTAAATCGATACAAAAATGAGTAATCAGTATGATTTGTACAATTTGTTAAGCAGCATCGATATTAGTAGAGTGGGGCGCTCATATTCGCCGTGGACACAATTTCGCCGTTTTATGATTTTGAGGTGTAAAAACTTCAAAGGATGGTTGAAATGGAAGAAATATGCTGTTAAATCATATTTTTATAACAAATATGATTATTTTAGAAAATGTGACTAAACTTCGGCACCTACGGCAAAGGACCGAAAAATGGACAACGATTTTCAGCCAATTTCCTGAATGACAAAAACGATTTCAAAGAAGCATTCCTAAATAATTGTTTGACTGATTGCCCTAAATTTCAGTTTTTTACATCTTTCAAATGTCTGCTATTCGTCTATAATGAAATTTATTTGATAAATAAAGTTAAAAGCTGCAGTTATTTGGTTTTAAATAGATATGTCAAAACGGCGAATATGTGTCTCCCATCGACAAAATGTTAGGAAATTTCAAACACCCTTTAATCCAACTCTGCAGATGATTTTACTCAAAACAAACACGCTTTCAAGCTAAGAATATTTTGCATTTGAAGTTATCTTCATATAGAAATATCAGTATACTTCAAAAACATAAAGACCTGAACATAAACTGAAGAAAACATGGAAAGATATGGCGAAAATGAGCACCCCACTCTATATGAATATGAAGTTATTTTCCATGATAACTCAGAATACAATTGGGAAAAGTTTATATTCAATTCCGACACATAGAAGAGATAAATAGATATTCACAATCCACTGGAACACATAATAATGTAATTACCATAATGATCATTAGTCTATAGATACATTTGTAATTGGTTTGTTTATTCAACAATTGTCTGATGATCGTGAACCAAAGTAAGGCTGGTCGTAATCACTTAATTCAATTAAAATCATAGCTATTAAAATTTACTAAGAGCTAATTTCCTAATTCTTGTAGAGTAAAACTTTGGTGGCTTGCTTGCTTTGTTTGTATAAACTTTTAACTCAAGCTTTGACATCTTCAAACAATATATATAGGCATAGTTAAACCTGTATATATTATATTTACATTTAATTGGACGTTATCCCAATAAAATTGTACAATATACAAACAAAGCAAGTAAGTAAGCTAACCTGAAAGTCTTGCTCTACATGCATTAGGAAATTAGCTCTAAATAAACAATTCACAGGGCTGTAACTAGGCCTTGGGAACAGACGAGGCAGGGGTTTAATGGGAGCCGCCGATTGAGGCCCCCTGGCCGAAAATTGTAACATTATGGTTCGAAATATATCTTGTTACCTCCGTTGTTTGTATCATATTTATTGTTTTTGTTTCATATTTACGGTAAAATATCGGGAAACAAAGTGTGTTCTAACGTCTGTCAAATATGAAGTCGATTTTGTCAAGTCATTGTGCATTTATTTTCACACAGGATCGTATTTAACATTATGCACATAGGAAAAATAACAGACCACCGGCGCAATCTCTTTGACAATTGTATTTTCCTCTTTTAAACAAGACGAAACAAGTCTACAGATTATGTTTGCTAACATCCCGTTGGAAACAAAAACAATGTTTAGACCTAGTATTTCGTACATCCGGCCGTAATGGCGTTATCACATGTTAGTCACATGTTTCACGTATGACTGGAAATGATTAGAACTTTAGGACAAAAACAATTTTAATATATAACTGGACTTCTGTTTCCTGTGAAATGTAACGCATAACGATAAAGTAATTTTCTTACTTAATTATTACGAAGATCAAAACAAGAATGTAAATCATCTTGGATTTATCTGTTTGAACATCTCGCAAGAGTTCATATTTGCATATTGTTTTTAAGAATGCTATTACAACAAAGCAGATTACATCATCTAAAAATTGCGTTACGAAATCCGACACAAAAATCACGCCACTGTTCTTACATCTGCTACATAAATACTTATAGTTCTGGGCATTTTCTTCTCACTATTCTTATTGGTCGCGAGAAACGACACAAAAATACGGTTGTAGAATCTTTGATATTCGTATATTTTATTTTTTTTTCTAGGGAAGAGTAGCATACACTTGTATGTTGATAAAAATAATGGCATCTTTAGATGTAGTTGCAACTTTTCTTACAGTAATTCACATTTTATCACTTTTCTATAGTTATAGGAAACGGAGCCCAATAGCAAATTATGGTCCATATACATGGTTTAAAAAATAATAGTAATGATACAAAAAAAAAATAATGAATAAAATAAAATAATGTAGATAAATTACATATATATATTATATTTATATAATCTTCCTTTATTTCTTATCATTTAAATTTAGAAAAAACGATTGAATAAATTCAATTAAAATATATATGTCTTTATTTTCTATTAATAATACTCCACTTACAGGTGATGTTTTGTTTGTTTTTGTATGTTTCTTAGGTATGAAAAACCAACACTGTCAGAACAAATGCTGAATATAATTATAATAAATAAAGTTGTACAGGATTCTTTAATAAAATCAGATTATAATATGTCTCTGATTAAATTTAACAAATCTCACACTTTTCATCATTTTTGTGACTGTCATTTAATGACAGGAAACACAAGAAATGTTTATTGTAGTCATCTACTAATGGCACACTTCAAAGGTAATCATAGCAATAAAAATCATGTTGTTGGGAGAAACCACACCAAGGTAATAAACAATTAAGGAGTTTTAGGGAGGAATTAGTCCAAGTTTCCTCCCAAGATTTGGAGAGAGTTGCTGGAATTTCTTGGTGTGACACCAAGTTTTTACAGTGTAGGGAGTATGACATTACATCCTCTCTGTGTGTACTGTAGTACACATTATTGTTTAGAGGCCAGCTGAAGCACACCTCTGGATTCAGGATTTTCTCGCTGTACTGAAGACCCATTGGTGGCCTTCGGCTGTTTTCTGCTCTTTGGTCGGGTTGTTGTCTCTTTGACACATTCCACATTTCCATTCTCAATTTTATTACACCCAATCAATAATGATAAAAATTAAATACTCTCTAGTCACCTTTACCATGGTTAATTGTGCGACCGTCTTTATTTCACAAGCCCAAAGTATTCCCACAATACTCCATGGAAATTCAAAGTATCAAGCAATCAAATTGTCATTCTGCCAAGGTCTTGTCCTGTCCTTTTAACATTTGAATGGAATAATCACATACATTTTGTAACTTGCTCTCTATATATAGCTAAAAGAAAGCCTACTTCATGTATTTGCCGTTAAACCAAACAAATCCTCCATCCATCCAAAATAAATGTTTTGTTTTCGAATAGCAGCCAGGTTTGTAGCAAAACATTTGAAAATGCCTCAAATCTTCATTTTATTTGAAAGAGAACTACATACAAATTGTGGGGTGTTTAGGTATTCATGTGTGATCTGTGAATGCTTCTTTAATAATATTAACTGAGCAAGGTGAAGAATTCAAACTATTTTAATTTTGATTTACTTTGCGAACTGATAATGTTGGAAATATCCATTATCAATAATTCATTTTAACGGGAAATAAATAATTACAGAACCAAATGCCGGTTTACTGGCGATGGTAATCAGATACAGAGATATTACGTTGAAATAAAAGTACAGAAGCTGCACGTCAACATAAATTACTATTCGAAGTATGCATTACTTAATTCTTGATGTTAAAATGCAAGGATGTGTTCTACCCTCTGCATGCATGCCTAACTTTCTCCATTTTCTTTTTTTCCCTTATTATTTTTTTTTGCCAGCAATTGCCTCGTCTGCCTCATTGTAGTTACGGCCCTGATTCAAGGTCTTTATAGTTGGATCTTTTATTAGAAGTTCTAATAACGTTTGTCAGGACCTCAGCAGGAATATCAACTCTTCCTGCTGCTTTTCGAAGATAAGCATGAAATACATGTACAGCTTTTAAGACTTCTTCTTATATCTATCTATAATAATATTCAAGATAATAACAAAAAACTGCAAAATTTTGTTAAAACTACCAATTTGGTGGCAGAAACCCAACAATGGGTTGCTCGATTTGTCTGATAATTTCAGGGCCGATAGATCTTGACAAATTGAACAATTTAACTCCATGTCAGATTTGCTCTAAAAGCTTTAGTTTTTAAGATATAAGCTAAAAACTGCATTTGACCCCTATGTTCTATTTGTAGCCATGGTGGCCATGTTTGACCATGGATCAAATCTTCGGAGTTTCAGAGAAGAAGATTTTTGAAATATTTTATGACAACAGACGACGAAGGACGCCAAGTGATGGCATAAGCTCACATGGGGCCCTTTGGGCTCCGGTGATCTAAAAAGGGAGACAATGCCATTTAATATAAGGCAAAATAATAAAAAAAATCTTAAAGATCCATTATCTTTAATAAATATGTACAATGATGTATGGAAAAGTTTGACACAAGCTTTCTGTTTTTTTGGTGGTTTTTTTTTCGATTTTAAAGACTGAAAATAAAATATATTGACTCTGAAATTAAAATTTTGGGTTATATATTAAAACCACTATATACTCATGATACTGCACAGACTTTAAACCCATTGACAAGGATGATGGTGTCTAAGTAACTGCAATTCAGAATACCGAACATGTTGAATGAGGGCATTTTTTTAAAGAAAATACTTTTAACCATGCTATTGACATTCTTATCTTTATCTATAATCATATTTTTTACTTTTCTTTATTTTCTGTTTTTTTTTATATTTTTGGTTTATTTTTCTATTTCAACAATTTCTTTATCATATTGGCTTGAATTTTTTTATTTTGTTCATCTAAAGTTCCTTTCTTAGTGGTCCATTTATAAACATGATAAAACATCATTTCCTTAAGTTCTAGTTCGTTAATATATGATCATGATGATAAACCTGTCATCCATACATGTTTACTACGCATGGACGGACTTACCGGACAACCACACTTCTGTGAAAACAGAGGTGACCCATTTGTCTGATTGATTTTCAAATCTTTTCAGATATATGATTGCGGAAATAAGATAGTAAAAAATGTACGTAACATTGAGTTTTCAGTGAATAGATTCAAATCAAATTTGATGCAATTTTTATATAATAAAGAAGAAATATACACGATCAAAGCCTTAGATGGGCGGAGTTACAAGACTGCATCGTATCTTAATTTTTATTCCCTATAAATATTTTTTTATATTGGGGCGGATCGACTAAGGGCCCGATTGACATGAAAGCTACAAGAACTTGAGAAGTACCTGACTGACATTGCAGTAGTGAATGAAAAGATGGTAATTTTAATTTTACCTGGAACTACTACCCACAGTTTTCATCAACTCTTCATCATCATGGTGTTCATCTGAATCAGCATCAACTTTGGGAAGAAAGTTTTTAACAAGATATTCTCTAACTTTAACATAATTTTCCTGTTCAAGTTCTTTGACACTTGTGTCAAATGTCAAGTTAGCATTCAAATAATCCATCATCTTGATTAAATCTGCATCGAGGGGTGGCAAACCTGCATTTATATTTGAAAACATGTCGAAAAATTCATCAATGCTCTTCGTGGATGGGTCGATCCAGTTCCAATTAATCTGAAGATTTTCTAGTTCGCTCATCGTCCAATCACTTGTTTCACGCGGAATGTAACTACTCAGTGCAGTTAATTTCTTCTTCTTATCGCTTGATGCGGAATAATAATCGCCATCTAATCTATTTGTCCACAGTGGATCATCTTCTGAATTTGAGCTGTGCCGTTGGCGTTTGCGTTTAGGTTTCGAGGATGACGCCATGTTGTGCCGAGGATAATTGTTCTCAACTCATCAGTATACGGCAGCCGGTACGGTCACAGAACCGTTCGAATGCAGCACCGGAATACGTCCCCAGAACCATTTAAAAGTCATGCGCAGCACTTGTTAGCTAAATACCGACAAACAATTGTGACCTGAATGACCACAAATAAACACAACATAATATAATATATTATATATATATATTGTAATCACAGTAGTCTTAGATTATAATTATCAGTTTCGTTTGTTTGTCTCAGTGATTAAGGAGGTTATATGAGACATATAACCTCCTTGGTCTGATTAAATGATAACGAGGTGTTTGTCGCTCCTTTTTTTAAATAAATTGTGACCTATATTATAGTTGTTATAGTCATATCCCATAATTATTGTAGCTGAATATTTCTCTTATGTAAAAAGTACCCAGTAATCAATAAAAAAATTATTTGATCTATATGTATTCATCCATACGGAGACGCCCTTTAATTTCAACGATGAGTATTAATGGTATTAATATCAAAAGTCTATTATAGTTTAATACTTGTATACGTTATATTATTAGATCTTTAATTATAGGTATCTCCCAAGAGCGTTGCTGGAAAAGCTGGTTTGCGGGACGGTGACTTGATTTGCTACATTAACAAAGCTTACGTCGCTGACGTCACACATCAACACATGTTGATTTTCATTTGTAAATGAGTGGTTTGGCAAAGTTGCATGTCCACCGATGTCCAGACAAACCAAATTCTATTTGGAAGTCTCATACCTTGATAAACTCGTAATATTATATATAGTGTAAATCTCAAAATATATATAACTTTCATTTTCTACAGATTGTACATAAAATCAAATGTCCTTCACATTACATGTGATGTATTTCATCACGTGAGATTCATTGCTAGAAAAAAAAACTTTTAACGAGGCGTATATATCGGTTTATCAAATATATCTTTTTAAGGATGTCTGCTTGTCATGTTTAGAAATTTTTGAATTTGAGCGGTGCCGTTTGCGTTTAGGTTTCGAGGATGACGCCATGTTGTGGGTTGTGCCGAGTATAATTGTTCTCAACTCGGACTACCAGATATCTCGGCCCAAAACAAACTCGGCCTATTACAAAGTCGGCTTCACAAACTTGGTCTATAACAGACTCAGCCTATCACAAACTCGGACTGCTAAAAGATAAAAGTATGATAAACGAAATAAGTATTATTTTATTTGAAATTAACTATCAGTACTTTATCTTAAACGTTTTTACACTTTTGGTATTTGGCTGGATGTTGTCTCCAAATGACCTTAGATCGCCTCCAAATAACCCTTTGACGTCAAGCAATAATCACTTTTTTATTGTGAATTGTTATGTCAAAGTTTACGGGAACCTGTGTGATTCTACGTAATGGCGGACAAATTTGCATACAAGTGTAAATACGTCAAATTGCACCCATTTCAACAGTTTTTCACCTACATTTATTCAAAGAACAGACAAAAATGTTCATTCTGGGTTTTTTGTAGACGTATCCAATTTACTAGTTCAACACTGAATCACCGAAAAATGGGTTTGAACCTTCCTCCAAATAACACAAGAATCTGTAATGAAGAGTATCTAAACTTGCAAGTGAATATAGTTCATCAGCAATGTTTCTGAGCTTATTTTGTCAAAATTGAAGCAAACTTGCCACTAAAAGCGTATTATTATTTCACTGTTTGACTATGAATGAACTTGGCCAAAAATAACTATATCTTGCTTTATTATATTTCTTGTAGCTAAAACCCTTTAAACATTGTATTTTTAAAATCAATATGAGATAAGGTATCTTCTGCTACCAGTCATACTTTATCAATTATTTTTTTTATCTTAAGTGAATTTTGGTGGAATTAGACCTCAGTCAATTATTCTCTGAACAATTTTTAAAAAAAAAATTTCCCCCGTCTTATTCTTTAAATTGCAAGGTTTTCTTGTTTTAAAAAGATGTTTCCAAGTTATTTTATATATGATATCAAGCAGATTATACATTATTGAAACTGACCCAGTTTAACTGAACGCCTTTCTTCGTAAGAGTTATCTCCCCAAACACTATTTTTCTTGTTATCTCTACTACTTTAATTCACAACAGTAAAGACCATGACAAAACTACTTTCCCACATTGGTATTAAATCCTCAGGATGTTGACCACAATTTTGACCAGATAAATAATTAAAATGGCAAGGTGCACAACTATAGATGTCATGATGGAAGTACACCACTAATTCATATGGCCCCATTGCTTTCTATGTTAAATTCCTCAATTTCAAGCACTCAGGCACAGCTCTTTTGTTTTAAGTTCAAATAAAATGACAATCATTGCATGTCAAAGCAACACTTCATGGTGTCTTGTACTGACAAAAAATCAGCATACCTTTAATGGCATATAAGAAAGAACTGGTTCCCAAAACTTCGGATGTACCAAAATAGGTACTTCAGATCTGACAAACAGGCAAAATGTACCCTCTTTTTTAAATTTCATGCAATTTTTTTTATTATTAAAAATTATAAGTCAAAAAGTGTTCAACAATGATCACCAGTCATTCAGCTTTCATTTGATATCAAAATTGCCTAAATATTCTACATATTTTGAAAGTTACACCCATGCGTAGGAACTATTTTGTGTTAAATACGTACTACTTTCTGGCAATGGTATGTGCTTTCCGGCCGGGCCCGAATTAGTGTTGTTACACCTATAACAAAACCAAACTTGCCATATTTCTATTTGCCATGAATATTTCTACAATTTTAAGTAGTTTTCAACTCACAAACACAATAATATTTTCAACATTTATTAAAATATTTTTTTTTTACATTTTTTTATGTGTTACATTTTTGTTTTTCGTTCAATTTTTGTGCATAAAGAAGGCCGTTAGTTTTCTTGTTTGAATTGTTTTACATTGTCATTTCTGGGCCTTTTATAACTGACTATGCGGTATGGGCTTTGCTCATTGTTGAAGGCCGTACGATGACCTATAGTTGATAATTTTTGTGTTATTTTGGTCTCTTGTGCAGAGTTGTCTCATTGACAATCATAACACATCTTCTTTTTTATATTTATATGAGTATATTAAATAAACATGTTTATACCAAGCTAAGTCAGTTTATATATTGTTTTTCGTCTGACTATACAAAAGGCGAGGAGAGTTACTTTGATAGATCAGGTTGACTGATAAGCTGTCTATATAAAGTAATGGGACAATGCATGGCATGAAGACATCACCAAATCACCGTATGCAATACTCAAAAAGGCATCCAGAGCTTACCATATAGTCATCAACTACCCACCAACAGGCCGTGAACTTTGGTTGGCTCTTAACTCAAATCCAAGAGCACAACAAAATGTCAAAATATTCTATTCAAACTGGGTGACCTGTGAGAAAAACATTGAAATTTTCCAAAGAAATACACACACCCCTCAACTTTTAATAAGGAGATTTGGTATTAATGCAAATGAGTCAACTATCCACAGGGGCTTGTTTAGTATAGGATAGCAATCGCCATTGACAGTAAAATCTCGTCTGACCCACTAAACAAGCCCCTGTGAACTATCCCACAAAGTTCAAATGTAGAGGATGTGAGCAGTTATATAAAGGCAACCATATAATCTTTAACAATGAAAAAAACATACGGTATTGTCGGCTACAATAGTTCATGAATTGAAAAATATGAAACAGTTCAATTGAGAAAAATAACGGCCTATTTTAAAACAACATGAATTACGAAAAACACATATAAAAGACATCAACAAACGACAACCACTGAACTACATGCTCCTGAGTTGGAGCAGGCACATACATGCAATATATTGTGGCGTTTAACATGCTTGTAAACAGCTGGGACAGTTTTGTTACAGCACAGCATAAGAACAAACTATACAAATCATAAAATATTCAGAATCTTTTCACTAATTCATTATGATCTCTTATATATGGAGAAAGAATAAAAAAAAACCTAACAATTCCAGGATTTTATTGTGAGCCTGTGCATGTATGGCGACACATGTCACCATCCTTATATATTTTTTAGATAAATTGCTTCAAAGTTGACCGATATGCATAGAATTTGGCAGAACACGGATGACATTACTTAATATAGAGTAACGTTTTTTTTATTTCCCCTGTCTGGTTTCGTAAATTTCCTATCAATTCTAACTGATTTAGTTTTATTTCCAACTAACAGGGTGGATCTGAGATTCAGCTTTCAAAATTTCATTGGGTGAACATTGATTTTCAAGTACAATTTGAATTGATTGATTTGAGGTTGCAAAATGTCCGGTGGCAAATATTTCAGGCATGTTCAGGACCATACAATACATTTTGAAATTATTGTGTAAAAAAAACCCACACATTTATAGATCTAATGCAGCCATCAAAAAGGTAACAAAAAACATCCCATCAGTTGTAAAAGTGAAAGATAAAATAATACATGTTTTAATGTAGTATATTCTCTGTATATAATGTAAACGTTTGGGTAGTGTGCATAGTTGCAGACAAACCTTGCAAATTGTATGTTTTAAATTTAAGTTCAATTAACATTCTGTCGTTGCTTAACGTCCAGTGGCAAATATTTCATGCATATTCAGGACGATACCAATTGTGTACTAACTTTTATGGTGATAAGTATTGTGTAAAAGTTTCATAACATTTTGTTGAGGCAAACTAAAGAAAGAAATACAAAACAAAAAATTCAGCAACTTTTTTCCTCTATAAAGAGGCATTGCATAGAACAGTGAAAGTGACACCACCAAAATTCAAAGTTGATCTGTATTTGGTGGTTTTAAGCATTGTGTATAATTTTAATAACATCTGGTAAAGACAAACTAAAGTTAGAGAACATAAACGGAAAATTCAGCAATTTTTCTATCTGTAAAGGGGCATAACTCTTGGACGGTTTAAGTGACACCACCAAAATTCAAACTAAGTCTGTGTTTTATGGTAATAAGCAATGTGATTAAGTTTCATAACATTTGGTTGAGGCAAACTAAAGATAGAGAACAGAAACCAACTTTGGGACGTACTGAAGGACGGACAAGGGTAAACCTTAATGCCGCCTCCGCCACTGCGGGGGCATAACAATGTGTAAATATAGCAATTGATTAAATTAGGCAAAATTCAATGAATGGTCATTGCACATGGTTGTCATAAAGGTTTGAGAATCAAAACAGTATATAATAGTTAGGACCAGCAAATTGTCCTCAAGGCCACAAGTAAAATATGTTTTGAGAACCATAAAAAAAATCGATTATTCTGCCGTATACAAATAATAATCAGTTAGGTTTTTAAAAATAATAATAATAGACAAGCTGTCCTTTTCCACCATATGCAATAGAAACATTGACAAATTCTTGCACAATTTAATGTAGATCGTTGGTATATTTTTCCTGAGATAGAACATGTAGAATTTGTATGCCCCCACCGTAGCAAAGAGGGCATTAAGTTGTACCCTTGTCCGTAAGTACGTCCGTTCCAGAGTTATACCATAAAAAGTGCTGACTTTTTTGTTTCCGTTCTCTAACTTAAGTTCATGAAGTTTGCCACAACCAACTGTTTTGAAACTTATACACAATGCTTATTTCCATAAAATTCAGAACAGTTAGAATGTTATTGGTTTAACATGTACTGTCAATTAGTTATGCCCCTTATAAATTGGAAAAAATGCTGAATTTTCCGTTTCCGTTCTCTCTTTTTCGTCTGTCTGACATAGTTCATCTTACACTGACCTCATTTTCTTAGAACATTGATAATGTTAAGTTAATGTGATACTTGTATTAAAATCTTTACATAACACTTACAGAGTTTCAAAAGTAATTCAATGATAAATAAAACCAACCAGACATTTCAGGGTGAACCTTCTTGCTTAGCAGATCTTAGTCTAGGTTTAAAGTTTTTAAAGCATCAATCTGTTTCAAAAACCAACAATGAGTTGCATTAAATTGTTCCTGTAACTTTTTATAGCCATTTTGAAAGACAAAGTATCCTGAGCTATTTTTTTTAAAATGTTCATTAAGATTTGTTTTTCTAGATAATCATGTTATGCTCATTGTTGAAGGATATACGGTGACCTGTGGTTGTTTATTTCTATGTCTTTGCTCTCTGGCGGAGAGTTAATTGTCTCATTGACAATTACAACACATCGTCTTATTTTTATACATAGACTTACTAGTAATTAAGTTTTGGATTCAACATTAATCTTTTTCACTGACAGCATCAGTCTTTGATACGACAACGGGTTATGCGTATTACCAATTTTTTTTTTAAACTTCTGAGAAATCTTACATATATAAGATTGAAGGGAGGGGGTACATATGCTGCCCTCAACTTTAGAAGTTGTGTTATGCTTAAATTCTTAAAATACTTAGTTCACAAGTAAACTAAATGAGATACCACGTTTTTTTTCAACAAATTTTATAATTTTGAAAAAAAAAAAAAAAAAATCGAAAAAAGGGGGGTGGACCATACCCAGAGTGATGATTTTTCATTTTGTACAAGTCTATCTTCATTTACTATATATTTTTGTTTAAAATTAACAAATGCGTGTCAGAATTGCACATATAAATGGAATATTTTAGCTTTTTAAGTTACTAAATGTTTGATTATTCATCTGATTGTTAATCTGAATTTTGGTGAAAATTGACAATTTTTGACTAAAATTCTTTTTTTAAAGCAAAAAAAAAAAACGCACGACTTTCTTTTTATTTTATGAATATATAGAATGTGGTCTTTCAAAATTTGTCAATGACATTTCATGGTATTGTTGGTCTTGGGAGATAAACAGATTTAAAATTTAGGAGTTTTTGAAATTTTTCATTTTCGAAATTTTTAAATGGTTGCTATGAATACAAACTATTTAGTAAATTCACAATTTTAATGTTTTTGTATAGTTTGGTTTTTTTTTTGTCAATACTGTAAATATACATATTGTTTGTATTGATTAACAATATTTCTATGGGACTTTAAATTCCCTTATTTTATATTTTCAAAAAGGGTCTTTTTTCACATATTCAAGCAAAATGTTGATTTGATGGTTACCATGGCAACGGGCATAATACAGGGGAAATAAAGACAGAATTTTACTCATCTACCAAAGTTCTTATGTTATAGGGCAAAAAAAAATACTTCTGTGACATGTCAGGAATCACCTTCTCCATGATTTTTACAAAGACAGGTACTTAACAGGACTCTACTAGGGCAATATTCTGTTAACTTCAAATGGGTAACTCATTCATAACAATCATAACAAATATAATACTTGGGGGTATGATTAGAACAGCCAAAACAAATCATTCTGTTGACAATCAGCTGATATGCAATGTATTTGTATTACGCAACAGGTGTGTACTCAAAGCATTTAAAGTACATGAATTTAGAATTTGTGTTACTCTTACCTGACCACTAGAAACATCAAAGGGTCCAAAAGCTGATCGGAATACACAATTTAGACCATTTTCAAGGAAGTAAAGCAGACCTATGCATCCATAATGGAATAGGACATTATACATTCAATTTAGGAGAAAAATCTAAGTTTTAATATAATGTAAATACAATACAATCTTGGAGGAAATTGCCATGTATGTTAACCACAGGAAACACAAATTGATAATTTAACATATTTTTAAGATCTTTTTAAGTAAAAAGTCATCGAAAGTAAAACAAACTCTAAATGCCTTGTTTTTAAGAACCTGTTTTTTTTAGATTTCTTTTTTTTTTAAATAAAAATGCATTAATTATTTTGATAAGGATCATAAGTTGTTTTTTTAAATTAATGATTAAATATTAATTATATTAAATTTTGATTTCGTATTTTCGAGAACAATGTGTCTAAAAAAAATGAGCTACAAGATTTTTTGGAATAAAAATAATAATATTTTAAAAGAATATGATCTACACCAACCTGTAATATGTTGTTGTTTTGTTGTAAATCTGAACCCCTTTTCTCTAAATTCATTATCCAGTTATTCCTCTTCATACGACATCTTGCTGCTGCAGCTCTGATTAAGAGTGAAATTAAAAATCATTTAATCATAGCTTTTAATAAACATTTTAAACCAGATGCTCCGCAGGGTGCAGCTTTATACGACCAGTGAAAATCTCCCCCAGCACCGCCCAGGCATGCCATTGGAGTATATTATAGCTCAAACGAATGCTAAGGGTGTCTACTACATGCCTGAATATTTACTTATAATAAAATATGTCAATGTAAGCCAACAAAAATATTTATTCGAACCCTACCCACCAATTTTAATATCCAGACGCCAATATTGACCATACTAACCCCAGATCTTTTCACCCTAGGGACCAAACTGAGCATATTATTGGTCTATTCTAGGTGTCATTTTCATCGTAAAGGCCTTAAATCTTCCCCCAGTCATGCCATTGGGGTATATTCTAGCTCAAACTAATGCTTAGGGTATCTACTAGTCTACATGCCTGAATCTTTATTTATACTTAAATATGTGGACGTTTACGCAATTTGTTGCCCTCCGATCACATGAATTTTGCCGGAGGTGAAGTTCTAAATGAAATATTACTTGGTAATTGTTTTTAAAACTAAACAAATTCTGACATATTATTTTAACCATGACCAGAACTTTATTTTAACAGAAGCACTGGGCAATCATATAGTATTCAATCAGGAAAACAAAAATAGTGATTTAACATGTCTAGAAGGGGACGATAAATGGCTGACCCGTGTTAAGAGAGAGCCATATCTCTTGCACGCTAAAGACACCCTTGTAGATTTCGAAAAAGAGCAGGCTAATGCCACTAAAAGGCAGCACTCGCACCCGCAAAGTGGAAAGGGGTTAATATAAGTTGAAAAACTTGTTTCCCAATCCACTACAAATAAATGTTTAAACTAAACATGTCAAGAGAAGAAATGAAGCAACTTTTTCATATATATATAAAAAATATGTAGCCAGTAGAATTTTGTCTCGTGAAAAACTGATTTTAAATCTGTTTTAATTTAATTATAATGTTTAATTGTTGATTGACCTAGAATAAAATTATTTATAGAACCTTTGCATAAATTTCCTAAATGAACGTACATTATAGTGCTGTCGAAATCACTATTTTTGCTGCCATGAAATATTGAATATGAATCTGTCATTATTTGTAGTTTTTTTAAGACTTAATATCACGGACTTTGATTAAAAACAATTTGTATCATAAGTACAGTAAAATGCTCTGCTGAACTGTAGAATTTTAATGTTTTGTTTCATAGACCACCGGAGTACTGCATCATTCTTATCTTTACCCATTCCTATCGGGTAGTGAAACTTGAGTTTGAAATTAGAAAGATTAAAATTGTGCACAATTATCTGATCTTTTGTGGGTTTATGTTGTTCAAGGTAATTTTCGGTGCAGTGCTATGGGGGCTGTTATTTTCTTTTCATTTGTTATTTTTTACTCTGTGTTACAGGACCTTGTACCTTTTGTATTGCCCCTTGACATCTCCTGCTTCTGTTTAAACCTTTACCACTAATATCTCATCTGTTTTATATAAAATAGTCTCATTCCTGGAATTTATTATACAGGAATTCATTTTAATATCAGTTTTTTTTATAAGCATATAAACTGCTTGGTCTCTTCAAACATGGTTTCTATGGTGTAGTAAGATAGTACTATGATACTATATGGTCTATCTATTGAAACATGCTTGGTATAATTGTTTTTTATGGTGTGGTAAGATAGTACTATGATGTTAGATGGTGTATCTATTGAAACATGCTTGGTATATATGGGCTTTATGGTGTAGTAAGATAGTACTATAATGTTAGATGGTATATCTATTGAAACATTCTTTATATGATTGTTTTTTATGGTGTAGTAAGATAGTTCTATGATGTTAGATGGTGTATCTATTGAAACATCCTTGGTATAATTGGTTTTTATTGTGTAGTGAGATAATACTATGATGTTATATTGTCTATCTATTGAAACATCCTTGGTATAATTGGTTTTTATTGTGTAGTTAGATAATACTATGATGTTAATTTCTTAGGTTTTTGAAGATAAGTACTTATACAGACTACATAACTTGCGACTGACTATCTTTTAGGTTTCCGAGCATGATCACCAAGAAGACCAGGAAACAATTGACTCTGTATCAATAAGACAAAGAATGGTAAATCATGTATCTGCAAATCCAGAGGTCTCCGGAAGACAGGCTTATGACAATGTTGTTCAGCAAGTCCCACGGAATGAACGGGATAGTATCCCAACATACGATTGCCTAAGATCATCACTTGACAGGACAAGAAGGAAACACATTCCCCCAATCCCAGCCACAATAAATGATGTGGCTATCAACGGGCGCTGGTGTCTTACCAAAGATGGTGATCAATTCCTAAGTAAACTAGATAATGGTTGGGGAATTGCTGTTTTCTGCACTAGGGAGGCACTTATGTGTTTGGGAGATTGTAATGACACATATAAAGATGCTACTTTTAAGTCTGTCCCGCGTCCATATATGCAATTTTTGACAATACACGGGTTCTACCGTGACAGGGTAAAACCATTTGTTTATGCTTTAATAACAGATAAGCATATTGGCAGCTATCGACAGATTACGAGACACATTAAACGGTGTTACAGAAGGTTAACCGACAATGATTTATCGCCACAAAACATTGTTTCAGATTTCGAGACCGGAATGATAACTGCAGCGGAAACAGAAATTCCCCAAGCTAGGATGTGTGGCTGTTTCTTTCATTTCTGCAGAAGTATTTGGAGGCGACTTCAGAAAGAGGGACTTCGAAATGCCTTTAACAGACGTCTTGCACTGAGGAGACTGTGTGAGAAAAATGATGGCCATAGCGTATCTTCCATTGGCGGTGGTTCGACAAAATTTCCAGTTGTTTCGTCAAGATGCAACTACTCCATGACTATGTCACAATTGTCCAGGTTTAAGGGAGCTATTAACTTATTTCCAACGAAATTACCTAAATGGACAGTTTAGCCCAGTTATTTGGAATGTCTACCAAAGAAATATGGACAATAGGACAAACAATCATGTCGAATGTAAGTATATACATGTATGACAAATTAAATCATAAAAGCATATGCTTTAATGACACTCCGTTACGGTATGTATCCCCATTCTATGTAGTATTAATAATTTGATTTATCAGTATTAATGGCCCCAATAAAAAAAAATGGAAAGCGATTCTGTCGCTTATGATCAGCCGTTGTTTTTCATAAAAGCTTCCGTGTAACAATCATACCCGAAATTCAGAAAGCAAAAATGCTTAAATTCAGTATCTCATGATTGTAAGAGTTTTACTTTTGTATTTCACTGAATATAAAAATGAAATGTGTTATTTAATCCTTGCTAACTACTAAATCAGAATTGGGTCACAAAAAAAACTTTCTGTTTTTCCTTTGAAAATTCGTTATAAATATTTTTCAGCTTTCAACAAGAGATGGAACGCAGTAGTTGGCAGACGTCATCCAAACTTGTGGTACTTTTTGAAGAAGTGAAAAACAGAAGAGAGAAGGGGAGCCTTGTCCGTTGCAGCCGTTAGACGAGGCGATCGACCACCCGTTCGAAAGAGGAAGTACCGCCTTCTTCAAGAAAGGATAGATCGTTTAACGAATTCCTACAGAAATGGACAGACAACACTTAATCAGTACTGGGACGCCATGGTGTACACTGTTGCCCAATTTAACTGAAATGACTGAGACGTTTAGCCGTTTGTCGGTGGTGTAATAAAAATTGAAATAAAACATATCTTACAAGTTTGTGTTCGTAGTTCTAAAAAGTCCAGCAGAACGTGACATTCTTAATTGACCTTAAGACCAGTCATATACGCATCTACATTTATTTCAAATCTGAGTTTACTGTGGCTTTCATCTATTACAACCATCCTCCTTTTTTACGATTGTACATGGGCATTATATTGTCTAGTTCGTTCGTCTGTCCGTTCATTCGTGCGACCGATTGTCCAGATGTTCGTTTGTCCGTAAGTTCGTTCGTCTGTTCATGCGAACAGATTTTTAGTCAATGTGGTTTATTATGAAGCAGTACTCGTATCAACTTGAAACTTAGTACACATGTTCCTTTGGTGAGGTTTTTATTAATTGTATGATAAATTGGTTTTTATCTCAGTCTTATTGTTCACTTAAAATAGAATTGGCATAATTTTTAAAAAGTACATTGCAAGGTTAAAGTTAGTTAAGGCCGTAAGATGGCCTATAATTGTTAATTACTGTGTTATTTGGTCTCCTGTGAAGAGTTGTCTCATTGGAAATTACATCACATCTTTTTGTATTTAGTGTCTCACTTGCGACTTCTGTAACAGAAAGAGAGACTGGGATAGTTCAGATTTTTGCAATGTTAATTTCACTTTTATTATAAGTAATATGTTAACTATATTTGGAGTATGGAATGCTTGTATATCTGGCCTTTGTCTTTCATTTATTTGTACATTTATTTGGCCGTTAGTTTTCTCGTTTGAATTTTTTTACATTTGTTATTTCGGGGCCTTTTATAGCTGACTATGCTTCATGGGCTTTGCTCATTGTTGAAGGCCGTACGGTGACCTATAGTTAATTTCTGTGTCATTGGTCTCTTGTTTAGAGTTGTCTCATTGGCAAGTACACCAAATCTCCTTTTTTATATATACACGTTTGTCTGAAAGGGTATATCTCACCTCGACCTCATGTGTGTGTGTGTGGGGGGGGGGGGGGGGGGTGGGGGGGGGGGTCGTGGGTTTGGACCCCCTTTTTTTGGCCGATCAATGCATTTGTATCGGGACATGTACCTTGGGTTGGGAACACAGACACCCCCTTTTTTAAATGGCTGGATCCGCCCCTGACATTGATCAATTAAATTTAACGTTATACAGGTAAGACATGTCAGTGTGTCCACACTTGTTTTTCAAGGTAGTGGAAAATGATCGAGTGTCGAACTATTGAGTGTCGGACTATTGAGTGTCGGACTATCGAGTGTCGGACTAATGAGTGTCGGACCAATGAGTGTCGGACTAATGAGTGTCGGACCAATGAGTGTCGGACTAGTGTGTGTCGGACTATCGGGACGACCCCTTTTTCAGTACAACCTAGAAAATTGGCAGAAGTTTATTCTCTTGAAAACCATCTATTTGGTAACTTAAAACAAGCTTAACATTTTATCTAAACCTGCAAATCCATAGACAGACATTCACCTCTGAGGCAAGCATTCTGTGATTAATATAAGATGTTGACAACTATTGGAAAAGAGAGAAAGAGAATCTTAAATCATGCTAAAGAAAAGACTGTAACTCATGCCTCGACAAAAGAAAAATGAATTTTACAAAAAATAGTGAAATCGAATCATCAATGCACATAGGGAGAGAAACATGTATAGTATATTATACTCTTTTTTTTTGTTTGCTGGTGGTTTGTACCACAGAATTTTGTAAGTGTCTCTTGTGGTAAGAGTCATAGGTTCTTTATCACTAGCCTGCTTTGTAGTTGAAAAGACAGCTGAGTGTGTAAGTATTTCTGCCAGTACATAGCCTCTTCAGTATTCAAGACTTCTACAATACTTCCCAGTGACAGCACATTGTAACTAGAACCTTGCATCCTAGGCATTATTGTAAAGGATCTCAGAGCAACAAGGACCCTGGTGATGCAGTGTGTAGGCCCATCGTCGTGTGGACACCCCCTTACACTCATCAATACTGCCCCAACTATGGTAAATTATAGTACCACTGCCTTGTGGTTAGATCTTGGAAGATCAAAGGCTATGGGAGCAAATAAATACCAAATAATAACAAAGGTTCTTTCATCGACGATCCCGCCGGCCAGGAACAACCAACTAAAACGAGTTAACTCGGGTCAAACTACATTAAATACCAAATATGTAGTGGAAAAAAGTTGGAAACCTGTGTCCAATCCTATGCTCAGAAGACCCTCTCCAGAGGTATACTTGTTAAAAAAAAAGAGGCTCTCAAGAGCCTGAATCGCTCACCTGGTAAACAATGCCTTCGGCCATGTTTTTTTGACAAATAGAAAATAAAACACACACTTTATCTTATACACCCTACTGATCATTCAAATGAAGTTTGGTTGAATTTGGTTGAGTAGTTTTAGAGGAGAAGATTTTTTAAAGTTAGCAAATATGATGAACAAATTGTGAAAAATTGTCATAAAAGGACAATAACCCCTTAAGGGGTCAATTGACAATTTTGGTCATATTATTTGTATTTATATATTAAACTTATTTGTAGATCTTACTTTGCTGATCATTTTTGCTGTTTACAGTTTATCTTTAACTATAATAATATTCAAGATAATGACCAAAAACTGCAAAATTTCCTTAAAATTACCAATTAAGTGTCAGCAACCCAACAATGGGTTGTTTGATTCATCTGAAAATTTCGGGGCTGATAGATCTGGACCTAATGAACATTTTTACCCCATGTCAGATTTGCTTTAAATGCTTTATTTTTTGAGATATAAGCCAAAAACTGCATTTGACCCCTATGTTCTATTTTAAGTAAAGGCGGCCATGTTTTTTGACGGATCAAAAATCGAGGCACCAACTTTGTGCAAGATAATCTAAGGAACAATCATGCTCAAGTTTCATCCAAATCCATTCAGTAGTTTCAGAGGAGAAGATGTTTGAAAAATTGTTAACGATGACAGACGAGGACAACAGACGCCAAGTGATGAGAAAAGCTGCTCACATTTCATTTTAGGAAAGGTGAGCTAAAAACTGCAAAATTTCCTTAAAATTACCAATTCAGGGGCAGCAACCTAGCAACGTGTCGTTCGATCCATCTGAATATTTCAGGGCAGATAGATTTTGACCTGATAAACAATTCAACCACAGTCAGATTTGATCTTAATGCTTTGGTTTTTGACATTTTACCCCTATGTTCTACTTTTAGCCGTGGCAGCCATCTTGTTTGGATGGCCGGGTCACCGGACACATTTTTTAAACTAGATACCCAAAAGATGATTGTGGCCAAGTTTGGATTAATTTGGCCCAGTAGTTTCAGAGGAGAAGATTTTTGTAAAAGATTACTAAGATTTACGAAAATTGGTTAAAATTTGACTATAAAGGGCAATAACTCCTAAAGGGGTCAACTGCAGACTTGGGGTAATTGTAATTGTAATCGTTAATCAGCTGTAATTGATTACTATTTTTTATGTAATCAGTGTAATCATTAATCAGCCAAAAATATGATTTACATGTAATTTATTTAATCAATTACTTTTCAAAATACCCTGTAATCATGATTACTTTTTGATTACATTCTGATTAAAATGAAAAAAAAATCTAAATTTGTGTTTTTGGTCATTAAATGAACCTCTTTTTTATTCATATATGATAAATTTTAAACATATTAAAATGGTTTGGTTACTTCAAGCATGTCTACTTCAGTAAAAAATAAAGTTACAGTATTGAAAAATCATCATTAGCCTAAGTAGAGACATATAATACAATTATATACCTTTTTGGTAAAAGATATTGTACATACATGTATATTCATTGTTTTATAATGATCTTCATATTAATATTTGATAATAACTGTTATATATTCAAGTAATACTTTTTTTTAACCCTGAATTTTAATCTTTTGTGATTTTTGTCAACTTTGAATGGGCGTATGACATTTGCGCCGATTTTGAAAATTTTCATTCCTTCATTTGCGCCGATTTAATTTTTTCATTTGCGCCGATTTTATATTTTTGCCTAATTGGATTTACAGGTAAGTTACAGGTAAGTTAATACTTTTACATGGGGTGAGCACAGAGTATAAAGACAAATCAAGTGACATTGCAATTGGTAAATGGCTATCCCAATGTTTCGGGTTACCATTCCTTTCCCTAAATAAAATCTATGACTGCTCACGTTTGACATTGTCTGACGCTCCGCTACTTCTGATGACAAACGTCATACATTCTTAGACAACGTACCAGTACACATTCCATAACGGTCAACCAATTCGTGATGGCGCCCATAAAATTAACGAAGGGATGATTTTAACTGCACCATTTGGAACTCCTTGTTAAATAGCTTCCTTGTGAGAAAATGCGAATTCTAGAAATGCCCCCACCAGTACGTATGCCAGACAAAGAAAAGATGGCCTTCGTTATCGACAATTACGCCAAATATAGAAGAGACGAAATCATAAAAAAGGAATATATTAGATGTGTTGCCTCTACATACTCGGCAAGAACAGATTTATGATTTGAATGTATTCCGTTTTTATGGATTTGAATGCTGTACATATATTTTTGATTCGTCATTTTAGTATAAACAAAGTGCTTTTATCTTAGGTTTTTACTTCTTGATTTTAAGCAGGAGACAACAGTTATATACATGTCATGATTGACAATTCATAACATATGTACAACTCGCTAACGGAAGAGGTCTTTAACGATAAATGAAAATAACATTACTGGTATGGAGAGTTGTCTCATTGGCACTCATACCACATCTTCTTATATCATTTCACCTGTAATTTACCTGTAAAAAAATCGGCGCAAATGAAAGAAATAGCTGTAGGGAAATATATATGATAAAAGATAAATCAGACATGAAAATTTATCTAATTAGCACAAACTAAATTAAAAGTTGGACAAATATGTTGTTTAAATTTTTTTTGTATTTGGACTGGACATGTAAAATGCAATGATTTTTAGTACTTACATATTGTTTACAATTTGATTAAACATTTCTTTTAAAATTTAACATAGTTTTAACTGGTAACTTTATTTCATCCACATTTAAACTTCCATAAACTGCAACTTGGAATACATATAAATTATGAAAGAGGTCAGAAGACGAACAAAAAAACTCTTGATTATGATATATCGTTATTAAATTTAATTCAAAATAATTCAGAGATCATTGGTGATAAAGTACTAGTGTAATGTATATATAAGTAGTGAAATTTGGTGTTTATTTAAATAAATGAAGTTTAATTTGAAGTTATCATTTTATAATTGAACCAAATAAAATACTTTCTCAAAAATGCTATAGTTATGAACGTTTATTCATTCACATCATTCAAAATGTTTTGTTTTTAAATTCATTGTAATCAGATGTAATCATGATTACTTTGCCAATGTAATCATTAATTTAATCAGATACTTTCAGAAACGATGTAATCATTAATTTAATTTAATCGTACAAATGACAAAGTAATTGTAATTTAATCAATTACATTGAAAGTAATCGGACCCATCTCTGGTCAACTGACCATTTCGGTCATGTTGACTTATTTGTAAATCTAACTTTGCTGAACATTATTGCTGTTTACAGTTTATCTCTATCTATAACAAATTAATATTCAAGATAATAACCAAAACAGCAAAATTTCCTTAAAATTACCAATTCAGGGGCAGCAACCCAACAATGGGTTGTCCAATTTATCTGAAAATTTCAGGGCAGATAGATCTTGACCTGATAAACAAATTAACCCCTATGTCAGATTTGCTCTAAATGCTTTGGTTTTTGAGTTATAAGCCAAAAACTGCATTTTACCCCTATGTTTTATTTTTACCCATGGCGGCCATTTTGGTTGGTTGGCCGGGTCACCAGACACAATTTTAAAACTAGATTCCCCAATGATGGTTGTGGCCAAGTTTAGGCCCAGTAGTTTCAGAGGAGAAGATTTTTGTAAAAGATAACTAAGATTTATGAAAAATGGTTAAAAATTGACTATAAAGGGCAATAACTCCTAAAGGGGTCAACTGACCATTTCAGTCATGTTTACTAATTTTTAGGTCTTACTTTGCTGAACATTTTTGCTGTTTACAGTTTATCTCTACCTATAATAATATTCATGATAATAACCAAAAACAGCAAAATTTCCTTAAAATTTCCAATTCAGGGACAGCAACCCAACAACAGGTTGTTCGATTCATCTGAAAATTTCAGGGCAGATAGATCTTGACCTGATAATCAATTTTACCCCCATGTCAGATTTGCTCTAAATGCTTCAGTTTTTGAGTTATAAGCCAAAAACTGCATTTGACCCCTATGTTCTATTTTTAGCAATGGCGACCATGTTTGTTGATAGATCAAAACTTCAGATACAATTTATAAACTAAATACCCTAAGGAACATTCAGTTAAAGTTTGGAAGTATTTGGCCTAGCAGTTTCAGAGGAGAAGATTCTTGAAATAGTTTACGACGACAGACGACGACAGACGACGACGGACGCCAAGTGATGGCATAAGCTCACTTGGCCCTGTGGGCCATGTGAGCTAAAAAAAAAATGAAATATAATTATTCGTAACAAAACACCACTCACCATGACCAGGAACATGAATTAAGCTAAAAATGTTACATATCTGAAATATGTAAAAATAAACTTGACACTACGACTGTTGGGTAGAAAGTGAAGGCTTTCAAAATATTTTCCCACACATGAAAATTTTCATGTGACTAAATTAGAAAATTCATACGTATCGTTAATACAAATTTTTCCCCCTATTCGTTGCAACGCGGGAAAATGTAAATATGGCCAGTAAAAAGTATATAAATATTTAGGCAGAATAGTTTTTAATGACCTTTTGAATAGGTCGTCTACAAAGGGGGCATGGTTTTGCAAGTCTTTTCAGTCGCTTGGCACATCTATAACAACATACTTGATGTCCAGTGCAGCCATGAATAATGCTGGCAGTTTTAGGCCGGCTGAAACAGATACAGCACTGACCGAGTTGTGATTGAGAATTTTCGAATTCCTTAATGTTTGAACTTTTCTCAAGCTTCAAATCTTTTTGTGGTTTGTCCAATTTATCTATTTTATTTGATATTGTCATTTCATCTTTATTTTTTGCCGATGCTGTTGTTTGAAAGTTTAACAAAGTTCTAAACGATCCTAACGTGGAAGAATTTTCTATCAGTGACGAATATGATTTCAGTTTATTTTCGGCTAAATTTTCTTGACTAGATTGCTGTCTGGACAGAGTACTAATTCCTGAGTCCTCTTCCTCAGCTATTAAATCCTTGTCCGATTCCAATTCTATCGACGTAAGACGGTCTCTTGAAGAACGACGTTGAATTTTTGAAGAGATGTGCGATATGTCACTACATTCAGAAGAAGATAAAAGTGCCTTATCTTTCGAGTTCATTTTTTCCAAACGTCTCTTTCTTGTAGTCTCTGGTAACCAGTTTGGACGTACTTTTTTACAATGTCCGCAGTGACCATTTAAAGGAGAATTTTTTGTATCACATTCTGTACACGTCCATTTATCCTGTAATTCATGTAATTAGAAGATTTGTCATGATATGTTCAATAGTATTTCCCCCAAATTTACCATTTATTTTCCTCAGAGTTCAGTATTTTTGTGATTTTACTCAAGTTAGGAGCCTCTGGCCTTTGCTAGTCTTGTATCATTTTTAATTTTAGTTTCTTGTGTATAATTTGGAGTTTAGTATGATGTCATTATCACTGAACTAGTATACATATTTGTTAAGGGGCCAGCTTAAGTACTCTTCCGGGTGTTGGAGTTTCTCGCTGCATTGAAGACCCATTGGTGGCCTTTGGCTGTTGTCTGCTCTATGGTCGGGTTGTTGTCTCTTTGACACATTCCCCATTTCCATTCTCAATTTTACGTACCGTAATCATATACTTTAAATATTTAACATGAAATCTTTGGGATATTAATTAATACTGTAGATTCATTATTATTCATTGGATACTAATTTTCATGGATATGGTGGTTATAGGTGAACCACGAAATTAAATGCTCAATGAATGACAAATTTTCATAAGGCTTGCAAGAAGACTTCATCAAAACCACTAAACGAAATGTCCACGAACACGCATGTTTTCCTTCATTCACGAAAATTGGTATCCACAAAATTAAATGAATTCACAGTACTTATTTTGGAAATACTGACAAATGAAAGGACCTACAACAGACAATCGTAACATTTTATGCCACCAGTTTTTATTTCTAATCCATCCATATACCTTTTAAATGTTTAAATAATAACTGAATATATTTGTTTTCACTAAAGTTTCATATCAACATGATCAATATACAATATAAAATTCAAATATCTAATATGTATCATTTTTGGAGATGAAGGGATAAATCATAGTTTTTAGCTACAATGTATATTTACATCAACAATTTTATCAAATATCATGGTCTGATTTGAAGAATCCCTCAGACTATGAAAAAATGCCTTAAAGAGAACTGCTTAAAGCATGATTTGGATTTATAGATAATGTGAAAGCTAAATTTGTATATAAAAATTTAGTAAATAAAGTTATTGAACTACTACCAACAGTTAAATTTTCGAAATGGGAAGAACTATTGATTATTGATACAACAGAATGGTCAGAATATTTCAGGATAATCAAAAAATCCTGTAAAGATGTTTATTTAAGAACCTTTCAATACAAATTTTTGCATAGAATCATAGCAACTGATACCTTTTTATACAAAATTGAATTAAAAGACTCCAAGATGTGTACTTTTTGTAAACTTGGTGAAGAAACCATTGAACACCTATTTTTTGAATGCCCAATAACTTTTCAATTGTGGTAGTCTTTTTCAAATGTAGTAAATCTTTTTTTTGTAAACTTTGTTCTTAACAAAGAAAATGTGTTTCTTGCTTGCAAACATGAAAGTTTATTACTGAATCTGCTAGTCATAATTACAAAGAATTATATATACAAATGTAAATTAAAATAGAATAAAGAAATACCAATTTCTCGAATATTATATTGCAGAGAAAAATGATAGAGTCCAAGTTTGTGAAAAATTTTGGTCTCCTTTACATGTAATATTTAATTAATTATTAATTGATATAAATGAGATATTTTCTTTTTCTTTTATATATATTACAATGTATTATGAGCAAAAATTTATCCTTGAGCTTTTGATTTTTTTGTTTGTTCAGTCTTTAAAAATATTTTTTTTTTAAATGTAAGTCAAGATACATATTGTAGCAAAACAAATGAGTGGAGAGTACTTGTATTGTATGAGAGCAAGTCAGAGAGCAAGAGAATATTACCAAATAAAACTTATATGTAACCTTAAATACTATTATTGTAAAAATCAATTTGTCAGTGATATAATTATATACTGAATTATTTTCTATATGTAACTCCTTGATACCATTGTCAGGTGGTATTGTAGGGTACATGTATGTTAAATCCTGACTACTGAAAAACAAATAAAAGATTGAAAAACATATTTACATTTTTTGAGTGCTGCGAGAAAGATATTTCTCCTCACTGGTGAAATATCTGTTTTCAGCAAATGACAGGTTGAAATTTAATTATAAATGAGTATAATCTTGATTTCTTTGTAATTTCCTATTGTGAAGTCCTGAAAAAATGCGACCATGCCTGATGATGTGACGTTAATATCTATAAAAATGTTTAAAAAGGAAGGAAAAAAAAACAATTAGAAAAAAGAGCCCACCTCTATAACCCTTGTATAATCATATTTCTCTACTCTCAAAAATTAAATTTAACTATTTAAAAAGCTCAGCAAGCCTTATGCTTTTAATATAAAAATTTAACTGTCTCCAGTGGAGAAATATTGTTAATCCAATATCCAACATTAACTTACCCCATCTGATAATTCTGAATCACTTGAATCAGAATCACCCCAGAATTCCATATCACTATCACCACATATTATCACTACATTCTGAAAAGTATGAAAACAAATTCACTTAAATATTTAGGAAAATACATATGTAATATATTCCTAATTCAATGATTTTGCTAGAGACTTGTAATTTTAACCATTTACAAAAATAATTTTGATCCTGCAAAATTGACTAAAGCCCTCAAAATTCAATTTAAACCCTCACTCAAATCATCTTTGGTACCTGACTTTATACTGCTTTTTTCATGTCTGGTAAGTGTTTAACCGTTCAAACATTGGAATTTCCAGCAAGCTTTGTTAAAGATTTCTAAAACTAATTCCCATTTTTATGAAAGAAATACTTTCAAAGGGAGATAATTCAATACAAATTTTACACCACTCAAATTTTGTCAAGGTACAATTTATTTTCATATGATGGCTTTAGAGTTCTTTGGTCTTTTAACATGTTTAAAGACACACTATATCATTATTCTTTTTTTCAACTTAATTTTCTAAATTCTATAACAAAATTGCAGTACTCCACCATAAGTTCTCGTAAAACAACAATGGCGGTCACGTCATGGAAGGGTAAACAAGATTTGACTATCATTTCCATGTCACAATCGGGATGGCAATGAATCTATATATAGATGATCATGTGAAAAAACATGTGGTTGCCATGTGACACGTGCGTGATGACTTCAGAGGCGTCTGCACTTACATTGTAGCTAATGTAAACAAAATGGGACACAAGGGAAAAGAACTGACATCTGATCAGAAAAGTTGTCTCTCTGCATTAAATGATGCAGGTTACAGAAAAAGTGATATCTTCATATTGACAGGTATTAAACAGAGTACTGTTTACAGTTTTTTGAAGAGGGATGAGCACCGGGGTGATATGGAAAACATTAAGAGAACAGGCAGACCAAAATCCTTTCATGACCGGGACATGAGAAACTTTCCCGTTGCGTAAAAAAACATCGCCATAAATCTTTTTCTGAAATTACTAATATTTTTAATGAGAGCATTGATCAACCTTTCTCTAAACAAATTGTTGAACATAAACTACATTCTGATGGGTTCCACAAGCGGTCAGTAAAGAAAAAAATTTGTATCCGTGTAGTCAACAAGAAACAAGAGGCTCTCAAGAGCCTGAATCGCTCACCTTAATTCTTTTGGTTAAATCTCTCATCAATGATTATTTTGGCTTTTCAATTTATTTAAATGTTTTTTGGATCGTCCTATTTTCTTCAAAAGCCAAAAAAAATAATCATTTTCTCCTATGTTCTATTTTAGCCATAGGAGCTATGTTTCTTGACATACAAGGAAATAAAATATAAAATTTATACTAGATACTCTGAAACTCATTTAGCCTAAGTTTGGCTGAAATTGATACAGCAGTTTCAAAGGAGAAGATTTTTTAAAGTAAGTCAACATGATGAACAAATTGTGAAAAAAGTCTTTAAAGGGCAATAACTCCTTAAGTGGTCAATTGACAATTTTGGTCAATTTGACTTAATTAAAGATCTTACTTTGCTGAACATTATTGCTGTTTACAGTTTATTTCTATCTATAATTATGTTCAAGATAATAAAAAAAACCCAGCAAAATTTCCTTAAAATTATCAATTCAGGGGCAGCAACCCAACAACAGGTTGTCTGATTCATCTGAAAATTTCAGGGCAGATAGATCTTGACCTGATAAACAATATTACCCAACGTCAGATTTGCTCTAAATGCTTTGGTTTTTGAGTTATAAGCCAAAAACTGCATTTGACCCCTATGTTCTATTTTTAGCAATGGCGACCATGTTTGTTGATAGATCACAACTTCGGATACAATTTACAAACTAGATACCCTAAGGAACATTCAATTAAAGTTTGGAAATATTTGGCCCAGTAGTTTCAGAGGAGAAGATTTTTGTAAAAGATTACTAAGATTTACGAAAAATGGTTAAAAATTGACTATAAAGGGCAATAACTCCTAAAGGGGTCAACTGACCATTTTCGTCATGTTGACTTATTTGTAAATCTTACTTTGCTGAACATTATTCCTGTTTACAGTTTATCTCTATCTATAATAATATTCAAGATAATAACCAAAAACAGCAAAATTTCTTTTAAATTACCAATTCAGGGGCAGTAACCCAACAACAAGTTGTCTGATTCATCTGAAAATTTCAGGGCAGATAGATCTTGACCTGATAAACAATATTATCCCATGTCAGATTTGCTCTAAATGCTTTGGTTTTTGAGTTATAAGCCAAAAACTGCATTTGACCCCTATGTTCTATTTTTAGCAATGGCGACCATGTTTGTTGATTGATCACAACTTCGGATACAATTTACAAACTAGATACCCTAATGAACATTCAGTTAAAGTTTGGAAATATTTGGCCCAGTAGTTTCAGAGGAGAAGATTTTTGTAAAAGATTACTAAGATTTACGAAAAATGGTTAAAAATTGACTATAAAGGGCAATAACTCCTAAAGGGGTCAACTGACCATTTCCGTCATGTTGACTTATTTGTAAATCTTACTTTGCTGAACATTATTCCTGTTTACAGTTTATCTCTATCTATAATAATATTCAAGATAATAACCAAAAACAGCAAAATTTCCTTAAAATTATCAATTCAGGAGCAGCAACCCAACAACAGGTTGTCTGATTCATCTGAAAATTTCAGGGCAGATAGATCTTGACCTGATAAACAATATTACCCAACGTCAGATTTGCTCTAAATGCTTTGGTTTTTGAGTTATAAGCCAAAAACTGCATTTGACCCCTATGTTCTATTTTTAGCAATGGCGACCATGTTTGTTGATAGATCACAACTTCGGATACAATTTACAAACTAGATACCCTAAGGAACATTCAGTTAAAGTTTGGAAATATTTGGCCCAGTAGTTTCAGAGGAGAAGATTTTTGTAAAAGATTACTAAGATTTACGAAAAATGGTTAAAAATTGACTATAAAGGGCAATAACTCCTAAAGGGGTCAACTGACCATTTTCGTCATGTTGACTTATTTGTAAATCTTACTTTGCTGAACATTATTCCGGTTTACAGTTTATCTCTATCTATAATAATATTCAAGATAATAACCAAAAACAGCAAAATTTCTTTAAAATTACCAATTCAGGGGCAGTAACCCAACAACAAGTTGTCTGATTCATCTGAAAATTTCAGGGCAGATAGATCTTGACCTGATAAACAATATTATCCCCATGTCAGATTTGCTCTAAATGCTTTGGTTTTTGAGTTATAAGCCAAAAACTGCATTTGACCCCTATGTTCTATTTTTAGCAATGGCGACCATGTTTGTTGATAGATCACAACTTCGGATACAATTTACAAACTAGATACCCTAAGGAACATTCAGTTAAAGTTTGGAAATATTTGGCCCAGTAGTTTCAGAGGAGAAGATTTTTGTAAAAGATTACTAAGATTTACGAAAAATGGTTAAAAATTGACTATAAAGGGCAATAACTCCTAAAGGGGTCAACTGACCATTTCCGTCATGTTGACTTATTTGTAAATCTTACTTTGCTGAACATTATTCCTGTTTACAGTTTATCTCTATCTATAATAATATTCAAGATAATAACCAAAAACAGCAAAATTTCCTTAAAATTACAAATTCAGGGGCAGCAACCCAACAACGGGTTGTCTGATTCATCTGAAAATTTCAGGGCAGATAGATCTTGACCTGACAAACAATAATACCCCATGTCAGATTTGCTCTAAATGCTTTGGTTTTTGAGTTATAAGCCAAAAACTGCATTTGACCCCTTTGTTCTATTTTTAGCAATGGCGACCATGTTTGTTGATCAAAACTTCGGATACAATTTACAAATTAGATACCCTAAGGAACATTCAGTTAAAGTTTGAAAGTATTTGGCCCAGTAGTTTCAGAGGAGAAGATTCTTGAAATAGTTTACGACGACAGACGACGGACGACGACGGACGCCAAGTGATGGCATAAGCTCACTTGTCCCTTCGGGACAGGTGAGCTAAAAATGAGGGAGATATTGCAGGGGGAATTTTACATAAAACTGTTATTGCACACTGGAGTAAAGTAATCTTCAGCGATGAGTGCAAGGTAGTCATTAGGCAAGATTCTCGTGTCAGTGTTTGGAGAAAGGTCGGAGAAGAGTGGCTGACAGATTGTATTTGCCCTCCATCTCAGCGCAAGTATAGTTTAATGATCTGGGGATGCATCACTTACCATGGTGTCTTAACTATTACCATTGTTGAAGGGAACATAAATGCCTTAAAATACATTGACATTATTGACAATAACTTGTGGCCAGTGGTTGTTCGTCATTTTCCAGATAATAACTATGTTTTTCAAGATGATAATGCCCCCGTCCATCGAGCCCGATCTGTTCAAGATTTTTATTAGGGTAACGGAACTAAATAGCATAAACTGGCCAGCTCAGAGTCCCGACCTCAATATTATTGAGAATTGTTGGTGGGTATTAAAAAGGGAACTGCAAAAACGAACTCAGAACATAAATAACACCAAAGACCTGGAACGTGAAATTCATGACATTTTAAGGTAGGATTTTTTTATTTTGTTACTTGTTCAATAGTTCCAAGTTTTTTCATGTGCAGATTTACATTGAATGGCAGCCATTTTGTTTTTACGAATACTTATGGCGGACGACTGTACACTATATTGGTTGTATTTGTATGATCTCTGAAAATGAACTTTAATTGTCCCTTTGAAAGCTAAATCTGTTAGTTTGAACTTTCAAGCTGTGGTGGGTTCCATAAAATTAATAATAATACTTTTAATACCACAACACTAAAATTGGCCTGGAGAAAACACTGCTCTTAAAATGACTAATTGTTTGTGTTGGTAATAATCAGATATTTCCTAGACTTCTTTATAACACAAATTATTTCTATTCTGCTGAAAACCAATTTGATATAAACTGTTACAAGCACACTACTGATCTCTAGTCAAAAGGACCCCCTTAAGATCCAGTATACAGGAGTACTGTAAAATCAACAAAAAAGGGTAGCATATAGATAACCATTCTTAAATAACTGCATATGACCTTAAGGTTGAGTGATGTATGATATCCCTATAAAACTCACAGTATCTGAGATTCCTGATACACTGGCTGTGCTGGATATAATATCATCCTCATCTGAACAGACTTCATACTCGAATGAGATTCTGTCAGCATCAACCTCTACAGACATAACATCCTCAGTACCATTGGTTCCAACCTCTACACCTATAGCATCATCATCATTGTCAGCATCTAGCTCGATGGCTATTATATCTGGTTCAGAATCTCCCCTTTCCTATAATTGATATACACTAGTTTACTATGCTTTCTTAGCTTAATATGTTTTAATGAGGTTTATTGCTATACAGTGTGTTTTCAAAGCACTTCTTTTTTCTTAGTGGATGAACATATATAGGAATGTGAACTTTCAGCCAAAATGGAAAATGCTGGTATTAATGGTTTCCCCACCAACTCTATATAATGTTTATGCCTCGAAAGACCTACTGTAAAAGTTTGGTATTGGGACTATTGGTAGTGAATGACAATAACATTGCAGGTCTCACAATATACACAAGGTTATGACTTTTTCAGTAAAATATGATGATGCCCCCTTTTGTATATGAGCAGTTATTTCATTTGTAAAGGGGCATAACTCTAAAACGGTATAAGTGACTTCACCAAAATTCAAAGTTGATCTTTGTGTTGTGGTAATAAGCATTATGAATAAGTTTCATAACATTTGGTTGTTTCAAATTAATTATTGAAAGTACAGACTGATGGACTAGGGAAAACTTAATGACTCTCTCTGCTACAGCAGGACATAAAAACATTTCCAAAGTAGTATACATGGTCTTTCCTTTAAGATCATTTATAGTTTATGTAAACAAGATGGATAAATCGCAGAAAAGTGCTGTTAACTTTTTCGTAAAAAGTCTACGTCTTAGCGCATCGTCGGAAACGACAAGCGCAGAGGATGATAACACGTAGACCTGCAGACATGTTTGGTCTGAGATTGAACCAAGCGGAGGGATGACATAGCAACGTTACTAGTTAACAACGAACACATCATTGCCTGATATCGTTTCCTGTGACATTAAATACGACTAGTATTTATTATGGAGTGTGATCATTTCTGGGCTAATAAATACCGGTTACAAACTTGGTACAATATTAATTTTATTTTCAAATAAAGAGTTCAAAAGTCCCTGTAGTGCACATATATATCTATTCTAATATGTATACAAGGGCAGTTACTAAAAAAAAAGCCTTTTTTTTTTTCATTTAATATCTAAGAGAAATAAAAGCTTCAGGCCAAATGCAATGGTATATCAATTATGATTTATATTTCAAAGGGGGCATAGTTGGTTAAATTATTTGATCAGGACTTATTTTCGCGAGTTTCAAAGACATTGGTGATGATATAAATTTCACAAAAATCTGGCAACACATGACGGACACCCGGCATTTCTGTCCCCTGCAACGCGTTAAGACAAGTAATAAAAAAATCCCATGTGGAGGCTCAAATTGCGGGAAAGGGGGGGTATCACTTCAGAGCCTATATTTCGAAGTTCCATATGCAAAAGGGCCTTTGTAATGGATCCATTTTGAGATTTCATATTTCAATTGGATGTGAAACTTTAACCTCACATATTACTGTATCTAATGATGGTAGTTACGAGAAAACAACAAAATTCTGATAGAAACTTATATATTGAGGGGTATTTTGAAATTAAACAAAAATATAGCCATTGTTGGATTGTAGGGGAAGTACACATGTATACAGGAAAAACGTCAGAAAAAAAAAGTGCATAAAAGGTCCTAAAATTTTTTTAAAACAGTTTCGCATCCACATCATTTTAACCCTGGCTACGCCACTGATTTATCTACATATCATGTTCAAAACAACAACATGTAAATTTGTGATTTTTACTTACAGAAACCCATCTATGTCTTCTCCTACCAGTAGATGCAGCTGACAAGTTTTGTGCTAAAATGAATAGAAATACTCATAAAAATATTAAGTCAACTCTAAAACAAGGATGCACATGCTGTCATGCTAAACAAACCAAACTCAATGTACACAACATCTTGCCAATGCTGAAACATGTCAAAAGCTTATCGAATTTGTACCAACATGTTATTTAGAGTTGTTGCCCATTTAATTTTAACATACAAAACTGTAATAATTATATACTTTCCATGTTTACCTCTGTTAGAACTCGTGTCTGATGTTTGACCTTCGAAACTATTTTGTTTTTTCTGCTGTTCCCCTGTCTGTGTACTGGGACTATGTACGAGTATGTCAATCAACTTTGGACAAGAAACAGTCACTATCTGAAAATAAACAACTTTTTTTCATAAAATACTGACGAGAATAACCATGATAACTAATTATATAAATTAAGAGTGTGGAAACTAAACAAGAGGCTCTCAAGAGCCTGAATCGCTCACATTAATTCTTTTGGTTAAATCTCTCATCAATGATTATTTTGGCTTTTCAATTTATTTAAATGTTTTTTGGATCGTCCTATTTTCTTCAAAAGCCAAAAAAAATAATCATTTTCTCCTATGTTCTATTTTAGCTTTAGGAGCTATGTTTCTTGACATACAAGGAAATAAAATATAAAATTTATACTAGATACTCTGAAACTCATTTAGCCTAAGTTAAGCTGAAATTGATACAGCAGTTTCAAAGGAGAAGATTTTTTAAAGTATGTCAACATGATGAACAAATTGTGAAAAAAGTCTTTAAAGGGCAATAACTTCTTAAGGGGTCAATTGACAATTTTGGTCAAATTGACTTAATTGAAGATCTTACTTTGCTGAACATTATTGCTGTTTACAGTTTATTTCTATCTATAATTATATTCAAGATAATAAACAAAAACAGCAAAATTTCCTTAAAATTATCAATTCAGGGGCAGCAACCCAACAACAGGTTGTCTGATTCATCTGAAAATTTCAGGGCAGATAGATCTTGACCTGATAAACAATATTACCCCATGTCAGATTTGCTCTAAATGCTTTGGTTTTTGAGTTATAAGCCAAAAACTGCATTTGACCCCTATGTTCTATTTTTAGCAATGGCGACCATGTTTGTTGATAGATCATAACTTCGGATACAATTTACAAACTAGATACCCTAAGGAACATTCAGTTAAAGTTTGGAAGTATTTGACCCAGTAGTTTCAGAGGAGAAGATTTTTGTAAAAGATTATTAAGATTTACGAAAAATGGTTAAAAATTGACTATAAAGGGCAATAACTCCTAAAGGGGTCAACTGACCATTTCCGTCATGCAGACTTATTTGTAAATCTTACTTTGCTGAACATTATTCCTGTTTACAGTTTATCTCTATCTATAATAATATTCAAGATAATAACCAAAAACAGCAAAATTTCCTTAAAATTACCAATTCAGGGGCAGCAACCCAACAACAGGTTGTCTGATTCATCTGAAAATTTCAGGGCAGATAGATCTTGACCTGATTAACAATATTACCCCATGTCAGATTTGCTCTAAATGCTTTGGTTTTTGAGTTATAAGCCAAAACTGCATTTGACCCCTATGTTCTATTTTTAGCAATGGCGACCATGTTTGTTGATAGATCATAACTTCGGATACAATTTACATACTAGATACCCTAAGGAACATTCAGTTAAAGTTTGGAAGTATTTGGCCCAGTAGTTTCAGAGGAGAAGATTTTTGTAAAAGATTACTAAGATTTACGAAAAATGGTTAAAAATTGACTATAAAGGGCAATAACTCCTAAAGGGGTCAACTGACCATTTCCGTCATGTTGACTTATTTGTAAATCTTACTTTGCTGAACATTATTCCGGTTTACAGTTTATCTCTATCTATAATAATATTCAAGATAATAACCAAAAACAGCAAAATTTCTTTAAAATTACCAATTCAGGGGCAGTAACCCAACAACAGGTTGTCTGATTCATCTGAAAATTTCAGGGCAGATAGATCTTGACCTGATAAACAATATTATCCCATGTCAGATTTGCTCTAAATGCTTTGGTTTTTGAGTTATAAGCCAAAAACTGCATTTGACCCCTATGTTCTATTTTTAGCAATGGCGACCATGTTTGTTGATAAATCACAACTTCGGATACAATTTACAAACTAGATACCATAAGGAACATTCAGTTAAAGTTTGGAAGTATTTGGCTTAGTAGTTTCAGAGGAGAAGATTTTTGTAAAAGATTACTAAGATTTACGAAAAATGGTTAAAAATTGACTATAAAGGGCAATAACTCCTAAAGGGGTCAACTGACCATTTCCGTCATGTTGACTTATTTGTAAATCTTACTTTGCTGAACATTATTCCTGTTTACAGTTTATCTCTATCTATAATAATATTCAAGATAATAACCAAAAACAGCAAAATTTCCTTAAAATTACCAATTCAGGGGCAGCAACCCAATAACAGGTTGTCTGATTCATCTGAAAATTTCAGGGCAGATAGATCTTGACCTGATAAACAATATTACCCCCATGTCAGATTTGCTCTAAATGTTTTGGTTTTTGAGTTATAAGCCAAAAACTGCATTTGACCCCTATGTTCTATTTTTAGCAATGGCGACCATGTTTGTTGATAAATCACAACTTCGGATACAATTTACAAACTAGATACCATAAGGAACATTCAGTTAAAGTTTGGAAGTATTTGGCCCAGTAGTTTCAGAGGAGAAGATTTTTGTAAAAGATTACTAAGATTTACGAAAAATGGTTAAAAATTGACTATAAAGGGCAATAACTCCTAAAGGGGTCAACTGACCATTTCCGTCATGTTGACTTATTTGTAAATCTTACTTTGCTGAACATTATTCCTGTTTACAGTTTATCTCTATCTATAATAATATTCAAGATAATAACCAAAAACAGCAAAATTTCCTTAAAATTACCAATTCAGGGGCAGCAACCCAACAACAGGTTGTCTGATTCATCTGAAAATTTCAGGGCAGATAGATCTTGACCTGATAAACAATATTACCCCATGTCAGATTTGCTCTAAATGTTTTGGTTTTTGAGTTATAAGCCAAAAACTGCATTTGACCCCTATGTTCTATTTTTAGCAATGGCGACCATGTTTGTTGATAGATCATAACTTCTGATACAATTTACAAACTAGATACCCTAAGGAACATTCAATTAAAGTTTGGAAGTATTTGGCCCAGTAGTTTCAGAGGAGAAGATTTTTGTAAAAGATTACTAAGATTTACGAAAAATGGTTAAAAATTGACTATAAAGGGCAATAACTCCTAAAGGGGTCAACTGACCATTTCCGTCATGTTGACTTATTTGTAAATCTTACTCTGCTGAACATTATTCCTGTTTACAGTTTATCTCTATCTATAATAATATTCAAGATAATAACCAAAAACAGCAAAATTTCCTTAAAATTACCAATTCAGGGGCAGCAACCCAACAACGGGTTGTCTGATTCATCTGAAAATTTCAGGGCAGATAGATCTTGACCTGTTAAACAATAATACCCCATGTCAGATTTGCTCTAAATGCTTTGGTTTTTGAGTTATAAGCCAAAAACTGCATTTGACCCCTATGTTCTATTTTTAGCAATGGCGACCATGTTTGTTGATAGATCAAAACTTCGGATACAATTTATAAAATAGATACCCTAAGGAACATTCAGTTAAAGTTTGAAAGTATTTGGCCCAGTAGTTACAGAGGAGAAGATTCTTGAAATAGTTTACGACGACAGATGACGGACGACAGACGACGGACGACGACGGACGCCAAGTGATGGCATAAGCTCACTTGTCCCTTCGGGACAGGTGAGCTAAAAAGTGAGCAATTTTCCAAGTTTTAAAGGGGCATTACTCTAGAAAAGTATTGATTCACTGGCCAAATCTATGTATCTGTGTATAAGTTTCAAAAATTTAGACATGGAAAACTTAAATTTGAGTGAAGAAATGAAAATGCCCTGGACGGAAGGGCGGTCAGGGTTAATACTGGATGTCATCATTGTCCACAGCAGCGGTCATAAAAAAATGAAAAGATTTTTGGATGCCACAGCCATAGCATTTTCAAAACAATCTGAAGATCCCTGAATCAATTTAAATTAATAATTACCTGATTTACTTGATTTGATGAATTACTTCTTTTCTTTGGTATAGCGACTAATTGTTCTTTCTTAACCATACATGAGTCAGGTAACTGGTAGCAGTTGGCATCTATCAATTTCCTGAAAATAAAAGACAGATGTAAAACATTATAGAGATTCATAATTTCAGATAAAGATTATCGACCCAGACCTCCCCGTTTAGATAAGTTTATAGTTACTTCCGTTGTACAAGTTGATAGGGGAATATATCATTTTGACAATATTACAGCAATTTAAAAACCAATCAATCAATAATTCTTATTCACATCCTTTGGTCTTCCATTTATTAGCAGTTACGTCTTGTTACCATTCATTATTAAGTCTCCCAAACAAAGTTTGGAGACTTATTGTTTTTGCTCAGTTCTTATGATTTTTATTATTCTTCTTCTTTTTCTTTTTCTTTTTCTTCCGCCACTTTAAAAAAAATGAACTTGTCCGCAGCGTTTCTCAAAAACCACTTGTCAGATTTACTTAGGGTTTCATAAAATGTGTGCATTGGGGTCTATTAAGGGGTATTTTGGGGGGCCAAAAGAAGGGAGGGGTTTACTATAGAACCCTATGGGATTTTATTTTCGAAAATTTTCAAATGAATATAACTTGAAAACTTTAAGTGATAAACACACACAGTCTTCAGAAATGATCATAGGACAATAAAACAAATCACATGAAATAAAGGGAATCCCTGGGGGGTCATCCCACCCCCTTAAATTTGAGAATATACTATTATCTTGTAAATGGTCCAAATCCCCACCCCTAAACCATATATATTCTTGAATGGGACGATAAAACAAATTTAATGTTGTAAAAGGGAATTCCTGGGGGGTCACCCCCACCCCGTTCAATTTGAGAATGTGCTATTATCTTGTAAACGTTCCAGATCCCCACCCCAAAACCATATAAATTCTTGTAGGGGACAATAAAACAAATCAAATGAAATTTAAGGGAAGTCCCTGGGGGTCACCCCCACCCCATTAAATTTGAGAATGTGCTATTTACTTGTAAACTGTCCAGATCCCAACTCCTAAACCATATATATTCTTGTAGGGGACAATAAAACAAATTAAATGGGAAAAAAAGGAAGTCCTTAGGGGGTCACCCCACCCCCTCTTGTTTGAAAACTTGTAAACGGTCAAGATCCCCACCCCTTAACCATATTTATTCTTGTATTGGACAATTAAACAAATCAAATGAATATGGGAGCTTTGTTTGGGAGACTTCTTAACAGCATCCTGTTACAATTACTTCTTGTTTATCTTCGTATTTAAATACTGAAGAAACAAGAAGTTGCACACAATTCCTTGCAATGCATTTTTATATAAATGAGGTCTTTCACTTTAGTCTTTTAGATCTGTTTATCATGTTTATCCTTGCTGCAAGACTTGAAACACCCAATTTATAGGATTATTTTTATATAAACTTGCTGTCATTTCAATTTTTGCCCTTTCTCTCCTAAATACAAATCAATCAAAAAGTACAGCTTTATAATTAGTTAATGTTTATTCCTTCAGACATATCCAATAGATATACAAATAATAAATAGCAAATTATAATGTTTCTATCAAAACATACAGTTGATTAAACAATAAATAAGCGATCACAAAATTAGGCATTGCAGTCAACTCAATGGTACAGAACATGCGTATTATATACATATACATAAAACTGAGAATGGAAATGGGGAATGTGTCAAAGAGACAACAACTTGACCATAGAGCCAACAACAGTGGAACGCCACCAATGGGTCTTCAATGCAAAGAGAAACTCCGGCACCCTGAGGAGTCATTCAGCTGTCCCCTAAACAAATATGTATACTAGTTCAGTGATAATGTATACAATTATAGATAAATACTTACGTTGCTTCTGTGAAGGTAAACTTATCAACTCCAAATACTTTTCCCAGAGGATCTTTTTTACAGAACACGATACTAGGGTCATTTGGATTATACAACTGTCTGCTACCAATGTAATCCTTCAGATAACTACAGACCTTCAATTTACAGATAATTAAGTTGAAATTAAGAACGCAAGTTTTTATAGTGTCAAAATTGATATGGTAGCATTTTTCACAATAATAAAAAATTTCTTCATTTATTGTTATGTTTACAGTATTTAAGGTGGTACCTAACCATTTCACTAAAATTAATTTGGCTCGTTTTATTTTGATAGAATTTTGACAAAGTATTTACTTTGACCCTTTAACAAAAATATGTAAATTCTAAAAATTTTGAACCAACCGTTTTGTCAGAAAAATTGCACTGGTTATATAGCAGTTTGACAAAGACCAATTTTGATCTTTGAGAAGCTTATTATTCCCTTTACAACACAACGTAATTAAAACGTTTAGCTGACTTTACAGAGTTATCTCCCTGTAGTGTTAGGTACCATCTTAAATATGCTGATTGCAATAAATATAAAATCACTACTGAAAATATGAATGAAAGCTTTAATTATTGCGAAACCTGGTGCTGTGCATTTTTGGCATTAATACAATCATGGAAATAATTTCTGAATTCAGAGAAATTTTTACCTCTTTTCTGGATAACACTTCCCATGATGCTCCTACTTGTTTAAGTAGGTCAAGAAATTCACGTCTGGGTCTGACCTACAAATATAAGACGATCATTAATTTTGATATTTGCTTTCAATACAATTTCATGTTCACAAGTTCTACTATAAATAGATAAAAAGATTACAAATTAACAAATATCCAGAAAACATAATTCCCTCTACTAGAGTAGGTGAGGCAAACAAATCTCCAATGTTTTAAAGAAACTGCCAAAACTTTCTGATAACTTACCATAGGATAATTGACCTCACATTCTTCAGTTGTTATGTAATGGGACTCTGTGAGTTGCTTCAAAGTAGATACATTTGATCCTGCAAGTGTGCTGTATGTATCAGGAGGCTGTCGTACAATTAAATTTGGATTATTGCACATGTTTACTTGGCTTGATGTTACTTGACCACTTATAGTGTAATTGTGCTGAAATAAAATAAAATTATGAAAATATTTAAATTGAATTAAGGATGCACACCTCTGAGGAGCAAAAAAAAAAACTAGAATAATTTATTTAAACTTTCTTTCTTAACCTGATATTTGGTTTTATAAGATTGTAAAAGAATAATGGGTGAAGAAAAAATCATATGGTGGTGCAGTGACAGGTGCACTTCTTTTTTAGCAATGTTTAGCTACAGCCTTTTAAAAGTACCAAATTTTCATGATTTTCCCATTCTTCATAAATTTTTACCTATTTTTGGGCTATTATCATGAAAAAAAACACCCAAATCCACAATTAAACTTTTTTTCATACTTTCAATTAAGATGAAGTGGACCAATCTGAATAAGTTTAAATTAAAATTACTATAGGTAGGTGTTAAATTGTTAATATAAGAAAGTTTAATCATATTTTGATGCTTTTTGTGTCAAATTCACCATGCTGTCGATTTTATAAATTTGTGTATTTGAAGAACAAAATGCATATTTTTTCAACTTCTTTGTTATAAATGATTGAGAAAATACATATCTATATCTAAGAAATTTGAAAAGAAAAAAAAAGATATGGGATGTACATGCTTCTGGTAAAATCATTTTTGTACCCCTCACCCATTTTCTAAAAATTTTGCCAAAAAAGTCTGACTGGATCATGTTGATTGGTAATAAAATTTTAAAAATTGATTACTCAAAAACTACTCATTGTAAATACACAATCTTTTCCCCTTATATCTTCACTGAGACTGAAATGTCAAAAGAATACATCCTTAATTTAAAGCATTTCAATCGTATCATTACATATCAATAAATACAACATTAAAATTGAGAATTGAAATGGGGAATGTGTCAAAGAGACAACAACCTGACCATAGAACATACAACAGCAGAAGGTCACCAAAAGGTCTTCAATGCAGCCAGAAATTCCCTCACAGGGAGGCCTCCTTCAGCTGGCCCCTAAATACAAATGTAAATATTATATACTAGTTCAGTGATAATTAACATTATTTAAACATTTATTTTTCATTCATGAAGAGAAAACTGTTTATCGGCTGATCGTAGTACATGGCCTTAAATTAACATGATTCATTTTTTATGCATGGAGTTCATTTTTTTTTTTTTAAATATGAACATGATGAATGCAAAAACTTTGTTCAGACTGATTAAGTCAATTATTTCATCATAAAAAGTTTTTAAACACAATAATTAATAATGCAATTATTATCCCAATTGAAAGTTTTATACTAAATAAAACAGTTAAATGACCATGACTGCACTTTTGATCAGTTAATATTCCCCATTACTGACACCAGGTGTAAACTAGAGGCTCTAAAGAGCCTGTGTCGCTCACCTTGGTCTATGTGAAATTAAACAATGGACACAGATGGATTCATGACAAAATTGTGTTTTGGTGATGGTGATGTGTTTGTAGATCTTACTTTACTAAACATTCTTGCTGGTTACAATTATCTCTATCTATAACAGTACTTTCTGTGGAAAATGTTATTGAAAATCTTCAAATTTTAAGAAAATTGTTAAAAATTGACTAGGAAGGGCAATAACTCCTTAGGGGGTCAATTGACTATTTTGGTCATTCTGACTTATTTTTAGTTCTTAATTTGCTGTACATTATTGCTGTTTACAGTTTATCTCTATCTATAATAATATTCAAGATAATAACAAAAAAACAGCAAAATTTCCTCAAAATTACCAATTCAGGGGCAGCAACATAACAACCAATTATCCGATTCATCTGAAAATTCCAGGGCAGATAGATCGTGACCTGATCAACAATTTTACTTCCTGTCAGATTTGCTCTAAATGCTTTGGTTTTTAAGTTATTAGCCAAAAACTGCATTTTACCCCTATATTCTATTTTTAGCCATGCAGCCATCTTGGTTGGTTGGCCGGGTCACCGGACACATTTTTTAAACTAGATACCCCTATGATGATTATGGCCAAGTTTGGTTGAATTTGGCCCAGTAGTTTAAGAGGAGAAGATTTTTCTAAAAGATTACCGGTACTAAGATTTACGAAAAATGGTTAAAAATTGACAATAAAGGGCAATAACTCCTAAAGTGGTCAACTGACCATTTTGGTCATGTTGACTTATTTGTAGATCTTACTTTGCTGAACATTATTGCTGTTCACAGTTTATCTCTATCTATAATAATATTCAAGATAATAACCAAAAACAGCAAAATTTCCTTAAAATTACCATTTCAGAGGCAGCAACCCAACAACGAAATGTCCGATTCATCTGAAAATTTCAGGGCAGATAGATCTTGACCTGATGAACAATATTACCCCACGTCAGATTTGCTCTAAATGCTTTGGTTTTTGAGTTATAAGCCAAAAACTGCATTTGACCCCTATGTTCTATTTTTAGCCATGGCGGCCATCTTGGTTGGTTGGCTGGGTCACCGGACACATTTTTTAAACTAGATACCCCAATGATGATTGTGGCCAAGTTTGGTTAAATTTGGCCCAGTAGTTTCAGAGGAGAAGATTTTTTGTAAAAGTTAACGCCGGACGACGGACGCAGGACGACGCCGGACGCCGGACGCCAAGTGATGGGAAAAGCTCACTTGGCCCTTCGGGCCAGGTGAGCTAAAAAGGGGGGTCAATATTTCTTGACTCTTCAATACCTTAGATTTTTTTATTAAACTCATTGTAAAAATTGTGAAAAGTCTTTAAAGCAGTAGAACAAACAAGGAAAAATCAACAAAAGCTGATCTTAATATTGAAAGTTTATGTTTCTCTAGTCCAAAATGAGATTTTCAAGTATTTTCTATCAAAGTATAAAATTGAGAATGGAAATGGGGTATGTGTCAAAGAGACAACAACCCGCCCAAATAAAAAAACAGCAGAGGGTCACCAACAGGTCTTCAATGTAGCGAGAAATTCCCGCACCCGGAGGCGTCCTTCAGCTGGCCCCTAAACAAATATATACTAGTCCAGTGATAATGAACGCCATACTAATTTCCAAATTGTACACAAGAAACTAAAATTAAAATAATACAAGACTAACAAAGGCCAGAGGCTCCTGACTTGGGACAGGCGCAAAAATGCGGCGGGGTTAAAATTAAAATATATATAGGCTTACATTACAGTCAGTTTAAATTGAGCTGTGAAATTTGTAATATGAGTCGCGCATTATGCTCAGAAAGGATGTTTTTAACTTCAAATTGACTAAGGATTAAGAATAAACAGAACAAAAGATTTCTGATCAACTTTTTTTGCTTTTTAGGTGTCAGACCACCAATTACTCCCTCCAATTTAGAAAGTATGTAAAAGTAGCCCTACTCTAACACAAAATAGTGCTTTTGATGTCCTTGTTTACTTAAACTATCCAACAAATTTGCAGAAATGAAACTTTTGGTGAAAGAGAAATATATCTAGATCATTTTTTTGAGCCAAAATTTACTTGTCTATGAGTTTGCATTTAAAATTGAGGATTAATGCGCTCCATAGCAGGCCCGTAGCCAGGAATTTCCAAAGGGGGAGTTCGTTAGCCTCAAAAACTTGACTTTAACAGTCACAATTCGA
>NW_027266919.1:0-27878 GCF_963676685.1 Mytilus edulis | reverse complement strand
TGGGGTATGCTTGTTTTGCATATGTAATTCTTTAAAACAGAAGATTTTTTAATTTTAATTGAAAAAAATAATATTTTTAATTTATTTTTAAACAAATTTTGGTTTCAACTAGATTTCCATACAAAGAATGAATTTGTCTACCTTATGCAATTTACAGAATGTAAATATCTCTTGAAATAAAAAAGTTTTGCTGATTTTTAGCATATTTTCTTCATGAATTTAAGATTTTCTCCGATCAATTTTCTGGTATTTGAGATGTTATAGATAAGGATCTATAATTCTGTAACTGTTTGATCAAATTTTTTGAAACTTTGCACAATAACTACTGAGATGTATATCTTTATTTTAAAAGTGCAGTTTTAAGTCTGGGAAAAAAAATAAAGTCTGACAGGAATAGGATCCCAGTTAGGGCAACCAGTCCGGTACCCACGAATGTAGTTCTTAAAAAAAATATATAACTTTTGTTATAAATTGTGTAGTGTTATTATTTCACTAGTTCTGTAACTGAATGTAGTTTTATTTGAAAGGGTAGGCTTTCTAGTTTGAATTTCTGTAAAAATTTTGATTGATTTAAATGTAATCTGGCGTCAGTACATAGAGTAAATTGCCTAAATTCTAGCCTTTATTCTTTCCCGGAAGTAGACAGACTGACCCTGTTGTCAATAAAAACAAAATTTTGCAACGGAATGCCGGTCATGAGGCACTGAGATTGCACTTAGACACTTCTAAATGAATGCCTAACATGAACCAGAAGTCCCAAGGTGGCTATCAAAATTATTTATTGAACAGGGACCCTATGTATTTACTATGATTTTCAATGCGTTCCAATGGGGCAAATAATTGGGTCCCCGTTCCTGTCAGAGAGCATGTTTTGAACATTTTTAATCTGCAATTGTCAGCTCATTTTTAAAGTTTCATGGATGAAATTTGGCTACAGGCTTCAAAATTTAATAAGGAAAACAATGGTGTAATTATTTTTAAAATTTGAATTAAACTTTTTAAATTAAATTGAAATTTAAATTTATGAAATTTAAAAAAGTTTGTTTTTCAATTTAAAGTTTAAAAGGGGGTCACAGAAAGGTCATAGTTGTCTGTAATATGTATTCCTACACTTGCAAGTTAAAATGGAGGGATTTTTGAAAAATATCAGCAAATAGTATTAGAAAAAGTCACAGGGAAAGAAATAATAAATGTGTTATATGGGATCAGGGGACAGTGAAAGATGGAAAATATGGGCTTATTTCTTTCTAATATCTTATTTCTGGGACCTGGAAACAGAAAATAAACCCATAGTTTCAGTTTTAGGTTTTTAATAAGTTTTTGATAAATTGTGGCTATTAAATAAATCATTTAAATGCCACGGTTCAGTTATGAAAGTTGTGTGCGAATCCAGCTAACATTTATTTAGAGCCGCATCACATACATAGCCACATATTAATTGTGTGAACTCAGAAACACTTGCCAGGGGCTCTCTAATTTTACATTTTTTTGGAAGATATTTAAGGGGTAGGGCTATAATATAGCTTATACAAGCAATTTAAACTCAATGTACAACAATTTAAGACTCCCTTTTAAAGATTTTGATGGTCCTTAAAAGGACCGTTAATTTTATCTGTATCTATTTCAGCAGTAAATGAATAGAGCTATATCTTCCTTGGTTTTGGATCTTTTGGAGATCTGCTTCTGGTTAAGGAAACACTTAGTGCTCTTTTAATAGTTTCACTGTTTGAATTTCATTTTAATTAATGCTTCTTTCCTAAGTTTCATTTTTAAAAGTTCCTGCATTATTAACTTGTCTTTGTTATCTATATTCAGGTTGGTGAACTTGGACTAAAGTACATGGATCCCAGCCACCAACAGTTTCAGTGTCCAAGAGAACACACATATGAACTAGTGGGACATTTAGAGCAGTCAAAAGTACAACAACGCACAGTAGCGTTAGGCGGTCAGGAAGATCAAGGATTTCCCTTCACATCTGTTAAACTATAGGAGGTGCTGTTTGACTGGTTTTAGCTACAAGTGAGAACTTCTCTGCATCTAGCCTCTTATATTGTATTTTAAATGAACTTAGCAGACTATTTGAAGACTTTGTCTCATATTTTATACCATTGTTTATGGGGTATGCTTGTTTTGCATATGTAATTCTTTAAAACAGAAGATTTTTTAATTTTAATTGAAAAAAATAATATTTTTAATTTATTTTTAAACAAATTTTTGGTTTCAACTAGATTTCCATACAAAGAATGAATTTGTCTACCTTATGCAATTTACAGAATGTAAATATCTCTTGAAATAAAAAAGTTTTGCTGATTTTTAGCATATTTTCTTCATGAATTTAAGATTTTCTCCGATCAATTTTCTGGTATTTGAGATGTTATAGATAAGGATCTATAATTCTGTAACTGTTTGATCAAATTTTTTGAAACTTTGCACAATAACTACTGAGATGTATATCTTTATTTTAAAAGTGCAGTTTTAAGTCTGGGAAAAAAAATAAAGTCTGACAGGAATAGGATCCCAGTTAGGGCAACCAGTCCGGTACCCACGAATGTAGTTCTTAAAAAAAATATATAACTTTTGTTATAAATTGTGTAGTGTTATTATTTCACTAGTTCTGTAACTGAATGTAGTTTTATTTGAAAGGGTAGGCTTTCTAGTTTGAATTTCTGTAAAAATTTTGATTGATTTAAATGTAATCTGGCGTCAGTACATAGAGTAAATTGCCTAAATTCTAGCCTTTATTCTTTCCCGGAAGTAGACAGACTGACCCTGTTGTCAATAAAAACAAAATTTTGCAACGGAATGCCGGTCATGAGGCACTGAGATTGCACTTAGACACTTCTAAATGAATGCCTAACATGAACCAGAAGTCCCAAGGTGGCTATCAAAATTATTTATTGAAGAGGACCCTATGTATTTACTATGATTTTCAATGCGTTCCAATGGGGCAAATAATTGGGTCCCCGTTCCTGTCAGAGAGCATGTTTTGAACATTTTAATCTGCAATTGTCAGCTCATTTTTAAAGTTTCATGGATGAAATTTGGCTACAGGCTTCAAAATTTAATAAGGAAAACAATGGTGTAATTATTTTTAAAATTTGAATTAAACTTTTTAAATTAAATTGAAATTTAAATTTATGAAATTTAAAAAAGTTTGTTTTTCAATTTAAAGTTTAAAAGGGGGTCACAGAAAGGTCATAGTTGTCTGTAATATGTATTCCTACACTTGCAAGTTAAAATGGAGGGATTTTTGAAAAATATCAGCAAATAGTATTAGAAAAAGTCACAGGGAAAGAAATAATAAATGTGTTATATGGGATCAGGGGACAGTGAAAGATGGAAAATATGGGCTTATTTCTTTCTAATATCTTATTTCTGGGACCTGGAAACAGAAAATAAACCCATAGTTTCAGTTTTAGGTTTTTAATAAGTTTTTGATAAATTGTGGCTATTAAATAAATCATTTAAATGCCACGGTTCAGTTATGAAAGTTGTGTGCGAATCCAGCTAACATTTATTTAGAGCCGCATCACATACATAGCCACATATTATTGTGTGAACTCAGAAACACTTGCCAGGGGCTCTCTAATTTTACATTTTTTGGAAGATATTTAAGGGGTAGGGCTATAATATAGCTTATACAAGCAATTTAAACTCAATGTACAACAATTTAAGACTCCCTTTTAAAGATTTTGATGGTCCTTAAAAGGACCGTTAATTTTATCTGTATCTATTTCAGCAGTAAATGAATAGAGCTATATCTTCCTTGGTTTTGGATCTTTTGGAGATCTGCTTCTGGTTAAGGAAACACTTAGTGCTCTTTTAATAGTTTCACTGTTTGAATTTCATTTTAATTAATGCTTCTTTCCTAAGTTTCATTTTTAAAAGTTCCTGCATTATTAACTTGTCTTTGTTATCTATATTCAGGTTGGTGAACTTGGACTAAAGTACATGGATCCCAGCCACCAACAGTTTCAGTGTCCAAGAGAACACACATATGAACTAGTGGGACATTTAGAGCAGTCAAAAGTACAACAACGCACAGTAGCGTTAGGCGGTCAGGAAGATCAAGGATTTCCCTTCACATCTGTTAAACTATAGGAGGTGCTGTTTGACTGGTTTTAGCTACAAGTGAGAACTTCTCTGCATCTAGCCTCTTATATTGTATTTTAAATGAACTTAGCAGACTATTTGAAGACTTTGTCTCATATTTTATACCATTGTTTATGGGGTATGCTTGTTTTGCATATGTAATTCTTTAAAACAGAAGATTTTTTAATTTTAATTGAAAAAAATAATATTTTTAATTTATTTTTAAACAAATTTTGGTTTCAACTAGATTTCCATACAAAGAATGAATTTGTCTACCTTATGCAATTTACAGAATGTAAATATCTCTTGAAATAAAAAAGTTTTGCTGATTTTTAGCATATTTTCTTCATGAATTTAAGATTTTCTCCGATCAATTTTCTGGTATTTGAGATGTTATAGATAAGGATCTATAATTCTGTAACTGTTTGATCAAATTTTTTGAAACTTTGCACAATAACTACTGAGATGTATATCTTTATTTTAAAAGTGCAGTTTTAAGTCTGGGAAAAAAAATAAAGTCTGACAGGAATAGGATCCCAGTTAGGGCAACCAGTCCGGTACCCACGAATGTAGTTCTTAAAAAAAATATATAACTTTTGTTATAAATTGTGTAGTGTTATTATTTCACTAGTTCTGTAACTGAATGTAGTTTTATTTGAAAGGGTAGGCTTTCTAGTTTGAATTTCTGTAAAAATTTTGATTGATTTAAATGTAATCTGGCGTCAGTACATAGAGTAAATTGCCTAAATTCTAGCCTTTATTCTTTCCCGGAAGTAGACAGACTGACCCTGTTGTCAATAAAAACAAAATTTTGCAACGGAATGCCGGTCATGAGGCACTGAGATTGCACTTAGACACTTCTAAATGAATGCCTAACATGAACCAGAAGTCCCAAGGTGGCTATCAAAATTATTTATTGAACAGGACCCTATGTATTTACTATGATTTTCAATGCGTTCCAATGGGGCAAATAATTGGGTCCCCGTTCCTGTCAGAGAGCATGTTTTGAACATTTTAATCTGCAATTGTCAGCTCATTTTTAAAGTTTCATGGATGAAATTTGGCTACAGGCTTCAAAATTTAATAAGGAAAACAATGGTGTAATTATTTTTAAAATTTGAATTAAACTTTTTAAATTAAATTGAAATTTAAATTTATGAAATTTAAAAAAGTTTGTTTTTCAATTTAAAGTTTAAAAGGGGGTCACAGAAAGGTCATAGTTGTCTGTAATATGTATTCCTACACTTGCAAGTTAAAATGGAGGGATTTTTGAAAAATATCAGCAAATAGTATTAGAAAAAGTCACAGGGAAAGAAATAATAAATGTGTTATATGGGATCAGGGGACAGTGAAAGATGGAAAATATGGGCTTATTTCTTTCTAATATCTTATTTCTGGGACCTGGAAACAGAAAATAAACCCATAGTTTCAGTTTTAGGTTTTTAATAAGTTTTTGATAAATTGTGGCTATTAAATAAATCATTTAAATGCCACGGTTCAGTTATGAAAGTTGTGTGCGAATCCAGCTAACATTTATTTAGAGCCGCATCACATACATAGCCACATATTATTGTGTGAACTCAGAAACACTTGCCAGGGGCTCTCTAATTTTACATTTTTTGGAAGATATTTAAGGGGTAGGGCTATAATATAGCTTATACAAGCAATTTAAACTCAATGTACAACAATTTAAGACTCCCTTTTAAAGATTTTGATGGTCCTTAAAAGGACCGTTAATTTTATCTGTATCTATTTCAGCAGTAAATGAATAGAGCTATATCTTCCTTGGTTTTGGATCTTTTGGAGATCTGCTTCTGGTTAAGGAAACACTTAGTGCTCTTTTAATAGTTTCACTGTTTGAATTTCATTTTAATTAATGCTTCTTTCCTAAGTTTCATTTTAAAAGTTCCTGCATTATTAACTTGTCTTTGTTATCTATATTCAGGTTGGTGAACTTGGACTAAAGTACATGGATCCCAGCCACCAACAGTTTCAGTGTCCAAGAGAACACACATATGAACTAGTGGGACATTTAGAGCAGTCAAAAGTACAACAACGCACAGTAGCGTTAGGCGGTCAGGAAGATCAAGGATTTCCTTCACATCTGTTAAACTATAGGAGGTGCTGTTTGACTGGTTTTAGCTACAAGTGAGAACTTCTCTGCATCTAGCCTCTTATATTGTATTTTAAATGAACTTAGCAGACTATTTGAAGACTTTGTCTCATATTTTATACCATTGTTTATGGGGTATGCTTGTTTTGCATATGTAATTCTTTAAAACAGAAGATTTTTTAATTTTAATTGAAAAAAATAATATTTTTAATTTATTTTTAAACAAATTTGGTTTCAACTAGATTTCCATACAAAGAATGAATTTGTCTACCTTATGCAATTTACAGAATGTAAATATCTCTTGAAATAAAAAAGTTTTGCTGATTTTTAGCATATTTTCTTCATGAATTTAAGATTTTCTCCGATCAATTTTCTGGTATTTGAGATGTTATAGATAAGGATCTATAATTCTGTAACTGTTTGATCAAATTTTTTGAAACTTTGCACAATAACTACTGAGATGTATATCTTTATTTTAAAGTGCAGTTTTAAGTCTGGGAAAAAAAAATAAAGTCTGACAGGAATAGGATCCCAGTTAGGGCAACCAGTCCGGTACCCACGAATGTAGTTCTTAAAAAAAATATATAACTTTTGTTATAAATTGTGTAGTGTTATTATTTCACTAGTTCTGTAACTGAATGTAGTTTTATTTGAAAGGGTAGGCTTCTAGTTTGAATTTCTGTAAAAATTTTGATTGATTTAAATGTAATCTGGCGTCAGTACATAGAGTAAATTGCCTAAATTCTAGCCTTTATTCTTTCCCGGAAGTAGACAGACTGACCCTGTTGTCAATAAAAACAAAATTTTGCAACGGAATGCCGGTCATGAGGCACTGAGATTGCACTTAGACACTTCTAAATGAATGCCTAACATGAACCAGAAGTCCCAAGGTGGCTATCAAAATTATTTATTGAAGAGGACCCTATGTATTTACTATGATTTTCAATGCGTTCCAATGGGGCAAATAATTGGGTCCCCGTTCCTGTCAGAGAGCATGTTTTGAACATTTTAATCTGCAATTGTCAGCTCATTTTTAAAGTTTCATGGATGAAATTTGGCTACAGGCTTCAAAATTTAATAAGGAAAACAATGGTGTAATTATTTTAAAATTTGAATTAAACTTTTTAAATTAAATTGAAATTTAAATTTATGAAATTTAAAAAGTTTGTTTTTCAATTTAAAGTTTAAAAGGGGGTCACAGAAAGGTCATAGTTGTCTGTAATATGTATTCCTACACTTGCAAGTTAAAATGGAGGGATTTTTGAAAAATATCAGCAAATAGTATTAGAAAAAGTCACAGGGAAAGAAATAATAAATGTGTTATATGGGATCAGGGGACAGTGAAAGATGGAAAATATGGGCTTATTTCTTTCTAATATCTTATTTCTGGGACCTGGAAACAGAAAATAAACCCATAGTTTCAGTTTTAGGTTTTTAATAAGTTTTTGATAAATTGTGGCTATTAAATAAATCATTTAAATGCCACGGTTCAGTTATGAAAGTTGTGTGCGAATCCAGCTAACATTTATTTAGAGCCGCATCACATACATAGCCACATATTATTGTGTGAACTCAGAAACACTTGCCAGGGGCTCTCTAATTTTACATTTTTTGGAAGATATTTAAGGGGTAGGGCTATAATATAGCTTATACAAGCAATTTAAACTCAATGTACAACAATTTAAGACTCCCTTTTAAAGATTTTGATGGTCCTTAAAAGGACCGTTAATTTTATCTGTATCTATTTCAGCAGTAAATGAATAGAGCTATATCTTCCTTGGTTTTGGATCTTTTGGAGATCTGCTTCTGGTTAAGGAAACACTTAGTGCTCTTTTAATAGTTTCACTGTTTGAATTTCATTTTAATTAATGCTTCTTTCCTAAGTTTCATTTTTAAAAGTTCCTGCATTATTAACTTGTCTTTGTTATCTATATTCAGGTTGGTGAACTTGGACTAAAGTACATGGATCCCAGCCACCAACAGTTTCAGTGTCCAAGAGAACACACATATGAACTAGTGGGACATTTAGAGCAGTCAAAAGTACAACAACGCACAGTAGCGTTAGGCGGTCAGGAAGATCAAGGATTTCCCTTCACATCTGTTAAACTATAGGAGGTGCTGTTTGACTGGTTTTAGCTACAAGTGAGAACTTCTCTGCATCTAGCCTCTTATATTGTATTTTAAATGAACTTAGCAGACTATTTGAAGACTTTGTCTCATATTTTATACCATTGTTTATGGGGTATGCTTGTTTTGCATATGTAATTCTTTAAAACAGAAGATTTTTTAATTTTAATTGAAAAAAATAATATTTTTAATTTATTTTTAAACAAATTTTGGTTTCAACTAGATTTCCATACAAAGAATGAATTTGTCTACCTTATGCAATTTACAGAATGTAAATATCTCTTGAAATAAAAAAGTTTTGCTGATTTTTAGCATATTTTCTTCATGAATTTAAGATTTTCTCCGATCAATTTTCTGGTATTTGAGATGTTATAGATAAGGATCTATAATTCTGTAACTGTTTGATCAAATTTTTTGAAACTTTGCACAATAACTACTGAGATGTATATCTTTATTTTAAAAGTGCAGTTTTAAGTCTGGGAAAAAAAATAAAGTCTGACAGGAATAGGATCCCAGTTAGGGCAACCAGTCCGGTACCCACGAATGTAGTTCTTAAAAAAAATATATAACTTTTGTTATAAATTGTGTAGTGTTATTATTTCACTAGTTCTGTAACTGAATGTAGTTTTATTTGAAAGGGTAGGCTTTCTAGTTTGAATTTCTGTAAAAATTTTGATTGATTTAAATGTAATCTGGCGTCAGTACATAGAGTAAATTGCCTAAATTCTAGCCTTTATTCTTTCCCGGAAGTAGACAGACTGACCCTGTTGTCAATAAAAACAAAATTTTGCAACGGAATGCCGGTCATGAGGCACTGAGATTGCACTTAGACACTTCTAAATGAATGCCTAACATGAACCAGAAGTCCCAAGGTGGCTATCAAAATTATTTATTGAACAGGACCCTATGTATTTACTATGATTTTCAATGCGTTCCAATGGGGCAAATAATTGGGTCCCCGTTCCTGTCAGAGAGCATGTTTTGAACATTTTAATCTGCAATTGTCAGCTCATTTTTAAAGTTTCATGGATGAAATTTGGCTACAGGCTTCAAAATTTAATAAGGAAAACAATGGTGTAATTATTTTTAAAATTTGAATTAAACTTTTTAAATTAAATTGAAATTTAAATTTATGAAATTTAAAAAAGTTTGTTTTTCAATTTAAAGTTTAAAAGGGGGTCACAGAAAGGTCATAGTTGTCTGTAATATGTATTCCTACACTTGCAAGTTAAAATGGAGGGATTTTTGAAAAATATCAGCAAATAGTATTAGAAAAAGTCACAGGGAAAGAAATAATAAATGTGTTATATGGGATCAGGGGACAGTGAAAGATGGAAAATATGGGCTTATTTCTTTCTAATATCTTATTTCTGGGACCTGGAAACAGAAAATAAACCCATAGTTTCAGTTTTAGGTTTTTAATAAGTTTTTGATAAATTGTGGCTATTAAATAAATCATTTAAATGCCACGGTTCAGTTATGAAAGTTGTGTGCGAATCCAGCTAACATTTATTTAGAGCCGCATCACATACATAGCCACATATTATTGTGTGAACTCAGAAACACTTGCCAGGGGCTCTCTAATTTTACATTTTTTGGAAGATATTTAAGGGGTAGGGCTATAATATAGCTTATACAAGCAATTTAAACTCAATGTACAACAATTTAAGACTCCCTTTTAAAGATTTTGATGGTCCTTAAAAGGACCGTTAATTTTATCTGTATCTATTTCAGCAGTAAATGAATAGAGCTATATCTTCCTTGGTTTTGGATCTTTTGGAGATCTGCTTCTGGTTAAGGAAACACTTAGTGCTCTTTTAATAGTTTCACTGTTTGAATTTCATTTTAATTAATGCTTCTTTCCTAAGTTTCATTTTTAAAAGTTCCTGCATTATTAACTTGTCTTTGTTATCTATATTCAGGTTGGTGAACTTGGACTAAAGTACATGGATCCCAGCCACCAACAGTTTCAGTGTCCAAGAGAACACACATATGAACTAGTGGGACATTTAGAGCAGTCAAAAGTACAACAACGCACAGTAGCGTTAGGCGGTCAGGAAGATCAAGGATTTCCCTTCACATCTGTTAAACTATAGGAGGTGCTGTTTGACTGGTTTTAGCTACAAGTGAGAACTTCTCTGCATCTAGCCTCTTATATTGTATTTTAAATGAACTTAGCAGACTATTTGAAGACTTTGTCTCATATTTTATACCATTGTTTATGGGGTATGCTTGTTTTGCATATGTAATTCTTTAAAACAGAAGATTTTTTAATTTTAATTGAAAAAAATAATATTTTTAATTTATTTTTAAACAAATTTTGGTTTCAACTAGATTTCCATACAAAGAATGAATTTGTCTACCTTATGCAATTTACAGAATGTAAATATCTCTTGAAATAAAAAAGTTTTGCTGATTTTTAGCATATTTTCTTCATGAATTTAAGATTTTCTCCGATCAATTTTCTGGTATTTGAGATGTTATAGATAAGGATCTATAATTCTGTAACTGTTTGATCAAATTTTTTGAAACTTTGCACAATAACTACTGAGATGTATATCTTTATTTTAAAAGTGCAGTTTTAAGTCTGGGAAAAAAAATAAAGTCTGACAGGAATAGGATCCCAGTTAGGGCAACCAGTCCGGTACCCACGAATGTAGTTCTTAAAAAAAATATATAACTTTTGTTATAAATTGTGTAGTGTTATTATTTCACTAGTTCTGTAACTGAATGTAGTTTTATTTGAAAGGGTAGGCTTTCTAGTTTGAATTTCTGTAAAAATTTTGATTGATTTAAATGTAATCTGGCGTCAGTACATAGAGTAAATTGCCTAAATTCTAGCCTTTATTCTTTCCCGGAAGTAGACAGACTGACCCTGTTGTCAATAAAAACAAAATTTTGCAACGGAATGCCGGTCATGAGGCACTGAGATTGCACTTAGACACTTCTAAATGAATGCCTAACATGAACCAGAAGTCCCAAGGTGGCTATCAAAATTATTTATTGAACAGGACCCTATGTATTTACTATGATTTTCAATGCGTTCCAATGGGGCAAATAATTGGGTCCCCGTTCCTGTCAGAGAGCATGTTTTGAACATTTTAATCTGCAATTGTCAGCTCATTTTTAAAGTTTCATGGATGAAATTTGGCTACAGGCTTCAAAATTTAATAAGGAAAACAATGGTGTAATTATTTTTAAAATTTGAATTAAACTTTTTAAATTAAATTGAAATTTAAATTTATGAAATTTAAAAAAGTTTGTTTTTCAATTTAAAGTTTAAAAGGGGGTCACAGAAAGGTCATAGTTGTCTGTAATATGTATTCCTACACTTGCAAGTTAAAATGGAGGGATTTTTGAAAAATATCAGCAAATAGTATTAGAAAAAGTCACAGGGAAAGAAATAATAAATGTGTTATATGGGATCAGGGGACAGTGAAAGATGGAAAATATGGGCTTATTTCTTTCTAATATCTTATTTCTGGGACCTGGAAACAGAAAATAAACCCATAGTTTCAGTTTTAGGTTTTTAATAAGTTTTTGATAAATTGTGGCTATTAAATAAATCATTTAAATGCCACGGTTCAGTTATGAAAGTTGTGTGCGAATCCAGCTAACATTTATTTAGAGCCGCATCACATACATAGCCACATATTATTGTGTGAACTCAGAAACACTTGCCAGGGGCTCTCTAATTTTACATTTTTTGGAAGATATTTAAGGGGTAGGGCTATAATATAGCTTATACAAGCAATTTAAACTCAATGTACAACAATTTAAGACTCCCTTTTAAAGATTTTGATGGTCCTTAAAAGGACCGTTAATTTTATCTGTATCTATTTCAGCAGTAAATGAATAGAGCTATATCTTCCTTGGTTTTGGATCTTTTGGAGATCTGCTTCTGGTTAAGGAAACACTTAGTGCTCTTTTAATAGTTTCACTGTTTGAATTTCATTTTAATTAATGCTTCTTTCCTAAGTTTCATTTTTAAAAGTTCCTGCATTATTAACTTGTCTTTGTTATCTATATTCAGGTTGGTGAACTTGGACTAAAGTACATGGATCCCAGCCACCAACAGTTTCAGTGTCCAAGAGAACACACATATGAACTAGTGGGACATTTAGAGCAGTCAAAAGTACAACAACGCACAGTAGCGTTAGGCGGTCAGGAAGATCAAGGATTTCCCTTCACATCTGTTAAACTATAGGAGGTGCTGTTTGACTGGTTTTAGCTACAAGTGAGAACTTCTCTGCATCTAGCCTCTTATATTGTATTTTAAATGAACTTAGCAGACTATTTGAAGACTTTGTCTCATATTTTATACCATTGTTTATGGGGTATGCTTGTTTTGCATATGTAATTCTTTAAAACAGAAGATTTTTTAATTTTAATTGAAAAAAATAATATTTTTAATTTATTTTTAAACAAATTTTGGTTTCAACTAGATTTCCATACAAAGAATGAATTTGTCTACCTTATGCAATTTACAGAATGTAAATATCTCTTGAAATAAAAAAGTTTTGCTGATTTTTAGCATATTTTCTTCATGAATTTAAGATTTTCTCCGATCAATTTTCTGGTATTTGAGATGTTATAGATAAGGATCTATAATTCTGTAACTGTTTGATCAAATTTTTTGAAACTTTGCACAATAACTACTGAGATGTATATCTTTATTTTAAAAGTGCAGTTTTAAGTCTGGGAAAAAAAATAAAGTCTGACAGGAATAGGATCCCAGTTAGGGCAACCAGTCCGGTACCCACGAATGTAGTTCTTAAAAAAAATATATAACTTTTGTTATAAATTGTGTAGTGTTATTATTTCACTAGTTCTGTAACTGAATGTAGTTTTATTTGAAAGGGTAGGCTTTCTAGTTTGAATTTCTGTAAAAATTTTGATTGATTTAAATGTAATCTGGCGTCAGTACATAGAGTAAATTGCCTAAATTCTAGCCTTTATTCTTTCCCGGAAGTAGACAGACTGACCCTGTTGTCAATAAAAACAAAATTTTGCAACGGAATGCCGGTCATGAGGCACTGAGATTGCACTTAGACACTTCTAAATGAATGCCTAACATGAACCAGAAGTCCCAAGGTGGCTATCAAAATTATTTATTGAACAGGACCCTATGTATTTACTATGATTTTCAATGCGTTCCAATGGGGCAAATAATTGGGTCCCCGTTCCTGTCAGAGAGCATGTTTTGAACATTTTAATCTGCAATTGTCAGCTCATTTTTAAAGTTTCATGGATGAAATTTGGCTACAGGCTTCAAAATTTAATAAGGAAAACAATGGTGTAATTATTTTTAAAATTTGAATTAAACTTTTTAAATTAAATTGAAATTTAAATTTATGAAATTTAAAAAAGTTTGTTTTTCAATTTAAAGTTTAAAAGGGGGTCACAGAAAGGTCATAGTTGTCTGTAATATGTATTCCTACACTTGCAAGTTAAAATGGAGGGATTTTTGAAAAATATCAGCAAATAGTATTAGAAAAAGTCACAGGGAAAGAAATAATAAATGTGTTATATGGGATCAGGGGACAGTGAAAGATGGAAAATATGGGCTTATTTCTTTCTAATATCTTATTTCTGGGACCTGGAAACAGAAAATAAACCCATAGTTTCAGTTTTAGGTTTTTAATAAGTTTTTGATAAATTGTGGCTATTAAATAAATCATTTAAATGCCACGGTTCAGTTATGAAAGTTGTGTGCGAATCCAGCTAACATTTATTTAGAGCCGCATCACATACATAGCCACATATTATTGTGTGAACTCAGAAACACTTGCCAGGGGCTCTCTAATTTTACATTTTTTGGAAGATATTTAAGGGGTAGGGCTATAATATAGCTTATACAAGCAATTTAAACTCAATGTACAACAATTTAAGACTCCCTTTTAAAGATTTTGATGGTCCTTAAAAGGACCGTTAATTTTATCTGTATCTATTTCAGCAGTAAATGAATAGAGCTATATCTTCCTTGGTTTTGGATCTTTTGGAGATCTGCTTCTGGTTAAGGAAACACTTAGTGCTCTTTTAATAGTTTCACTGTTTGAATTTCATTTTAATTAATGCTTCTTTCCTAAGTTTCATTTTTAAAAGTTCCTGCATTATTAACTTGTCTTTGTTATCTATATTCAGGTTGGTGAACTTGGACTAAAGTACATGGATCCCAGCCACCAACAGTTTCAGTGTCCAAGAGAACACACATATGAACTAGTGGGACATTTAGAGCAGTCAAAAGTACAACAACGCACAGTAGCGTTAGGCGGTCAGGAAGATCAAGGATTTCCCTTCACATCTGTTAAACTATAGGAGGTGCTGTTTGACTGGTTTTAGCTACAAGTGAGAACTTCTCTGCATCTAGCCTCTTATATTGTATTTTAAATGAACTTAGCAGACTATTTGAAGACTTTGTCTCATATTTTATACCATTGTTTATGGGGTATGCTTGTTTTGCATATGTAATTCTTTAAAACAGAAGATTTTTTAATTTTAATTGAAAAAAATAATATTTTTAATTTATTTTTAAACAAATTTTGGTTTCAACTAGATTTCCATACAAAGAATGAATTTGTCTACCTTATGCAATTTACAGAATGTAAATATCTCTTGAAATAAAAAAGTTTTGCTGATTTTTAGCATATTTTCTTCATGAATTTAAGATTTTCTCCGATCAATTTTCTGGTATTTGAGATGTTATAGATAAGGATCTATAATTCTGTAACTGTTTGATCAAATTTTTTGAAACTTTGCACAATAACTACTGAGATGTATATCTTTATTTTAAAAGTGCAGTTTTAAGTCTGGGAAAAAAAATAAAGTCTGACAGGAATAGGATCCCAGTTAGGGCAACCAGTCCGGTACCCACGAATGTAGTTCTTAAAAAAAATATATAACTTTTGTTATAAATTGTGTAGTGTTATTATTTCACTAGTTCTGTAACTGAATGTAGTTTTATTTGAAAGGGTAGGCTTTCTAGTTTGAATTTCTGTAAAAATTTTGATTGATTTAAATGTAATCTGGCGTCAGTACATAGAGTAAATTGCCTAAATTCTAGCCTTTATTCTTTCCCGGAAGTAGACAGACTGACCCTGTTGTCAATAAAAACAAAATTTTGCAACGGAATGCCGGTCATGAGGCACTGAGATTGCACTTAGACACTTCTAAATGAATGCCTAACATGAACCAGAAGTCCCAAGGTGGCTATCAAAATTATTTATTGAACAGGACCCTATGTATTTACTATGATTTTCAATGCGTTCCAATGGGGCAAATAATTGGGTCCCCGTTCCTGTCAGAGAGCATGTTTTGAACATTTTAATCTGCAATTGTCAGCTCATTTTTAAAGTTTCATGGATGAAATTTGGCTACAGGCTTCAAAATTTAATAAGGAAAACAATGGTGTAATTATTTTTAAAATTTGAATTAAACTTTTTAAATTAAATTGAAATTTAAATTTATGAAATTTAAAAAAGTTTGTTTTTCAATTTAAAGTTTAAAAGGGGGTCACAGAAAGGTCATAGTTGTCTGTAATATGTATTCCTACACTTGCAAGTTAAAATGGAGGGATTTTTGAAAAATATCAGCAAATAGTATTAGAAAAAGTCACAGGGAAAGAAATAATAAATGTGTTATATGGGATCAGGGGACAGTGAAAGATGGAAAATATGGGCTTATTTCTTTCTAATATCTTATTTCTGGGACCTGGAAACAGAAAATAAACCCATAGTTTCAGTTTTAGGTTTTTAATAAGTTTTTGATAAATTGTGGCTATTAAATAAATCATTTAAATGCCACGGTTCAGTTATGAAAGTTGTGTGCGAATCCAGCTAACATTTATTTAGAGCCGCATCACATACATAGCCACATATTATTGTGTGAACTCAGAAACACTTGCCAGGGGCTCTCTAATTTTACATTTTTTGGAAGATATTTAAGGGGTAGGGCTATAATATAGCTTATACAAGCAATTTAAACTCAATGTACAACAATTTAAGACTCCCTTTTAAAGATTTTGATGGTCCTTAAAAGGACCGTTAATTTTATCTGTATCTATTTCAGCAGTAAATGAATAGAGCTATATCTTCCTTGGTTTTGGATCTTTTGGAGATCTGCTTCTGGTTAAGGAAACACTTAGTGCTCTTTTAATAGTTTCACTGTTTGAATTTCATTTTAATTAATGCTTCTTTCCTAAGTTTCATTTTTAAAAGTTCCTGCATTATTAACTTGTCTTTGTTATCTATATTCAGGTTGGTGAACTTGGACTAAAGTACATGGATCCCAGCCACCAACAGTTTCAGTGTCCAAGAGAACACACATATGAACTAGTGGGACATTTAGAGCAGTCAAAAGTACAACAACGCACAGTAGCGTTAGGCGGTCAGGAAGATCAAGGATTTCCCTTCACATCTGTTAAACTATAGGAGGTGCTGTTTGACTGGTTTTAGCTACAAGTGAGAACTTCTCTGCATCTAGCCTCTTATATTGTATTTTAAATGAACTTAGCAGACTATTTGAAGACTTTGTCTCATATTTTATACCATTGTTTATGGGGTATGCTTGTTTTGCATATGTAATTCTTTAAAACAGAAGATTTTTTAATTTTAATTGAAAAAAATAATATTTTTAATTTATTTTTAAACAAATTTTGGTTTCAACTAGATTTCCATACAAAGAATGAATTTGTCTACCTTATGCAATTTACAGAATGTAAATATCTCTTGAAATAAAAAAGTTTTGCTGATTTTTAGCATATTTTCTTCATGAATTTAAGATTTTCTCCGATCAATTTTCTGGTATTTGAGATGTTATAGATAAGGATCTATAATTCTGTAACTGTTTGATCAAATTTTTTGAAACTTTGCACAATAACTACTGAGATGTATATCTTTATTTTAAAAGTGCAGTTTTAAGTCTGGGAAAAAAAATAAAGTCTGACAGGAATAGGATCCCAGTTAGGGCAACCAGTCCGGTACCCACGAATGTAGTTCTTAAAAAAAATATATAACTTTTGTTATAAATTGTGTAGTGTTATTATTTCACTAGTTCTGTAACTGAATGTAGTTTTATTTGAAAGGGTAGGCTTTCTAGTTTGAATTTCTGTAAAAATTTTGATTGATTTAAATGTAATCTGGCGTCAGTACATAGAGTAAATTGCCTAAATTCTAGCCTTTATTCTTTCCCGGAAGTAGACAGACTGACCCTGTTGTCAATAAAAACAAAATTTTGCAACGGAATGCCGGTCATGAGGCACTGAGATTGCACTTAGACACTTCTAAATGAATGCCTAACATGAACCAGAAGTCCCAAGGTGGCTATCAAAATTATTTATTGAACAGGACCCTATGTATTTACTATGATTTTCAATGCGTTCCAATGGGGCAAATAATTGGGTCCCCGTTCCTGTCAGAGAGCATGTTTTGAACATTTTAATCTGCAATTGTCAGCTCATTTTTAAAGTTTCATGGATGAAATTTGGCTACAGGCTTCAAAATTTAATAAGGAAAACAATGGTGTAATTATTTTTAAAATTTGAATTAAACTTTTTAAATTAAATTGAAATTTAAATTTATGAAATTTAAAAAAGTTTGTTTTTCAATTTAAAGTTTAAAAGGGGGTCACAGAAAGGTCATAGTTGTCTGTAATATGTATTCCTACACTTGCAAGTTAAAATGGAGGGATTTTTGAAAAATATCAGCAAATAGTATTAGAAAAAGTCACAGGGAAAGAAATAATAAATGTGTTATATGGGATCAGGGGACAGTGAAAGATGGAAAATATGGGCTTATTTCTTTCTAATATCTTATTTCTGGGACCTGGAAACAGAAAATAAACCCATAGTTTCAGTTTTAGGTTTTTAATAAGTTTTTGATAAATTGTGGCTATTAAATAAATCATTTAAATGCCACGGTTCAGTTATGAAAGTTGTGTGCGAATCCAGCTAACATTTATTTAGAGCCGCATCACATACATAGCCACATATTATTGTGTGAACTCAGAAACACTTGCCAGGGGCTCTCTAATTTTACATTTTTTGGAAGATATTTAAGGGGTAGGGCTATAATATAGCTTATACAAGCAATTTAAACTCAATGTACAACAATTTAAGACTCCCTTTTAAAGATTTTGATGGTCCTTAAAAGGACCGTTAATTTTATCTGTATCTATTTCAGCAGTAAATGAATAGAGCTATATCTTCCTTGGTTTTGGATCTTTTGGAGATCTGCTTCTGGTTAAGGAAACACTTAGTGCTCTTTTAATAGTTTCACTGTTTGAATTTCATTTTAATTAATGCTTCTTTCCTAAGTTTCATTTTTAAAAGTTCCTGCATTATTAACTTGTCTTTGTTATCTATATTCAGGTTGGTGAACTTGGACTAAAGTACATGGATCCCAGCCACCAACAGTTTCAGTGTCCAAGAGAACACACATATGAACTAGTGGGACATTTAGAGCAGTCAAAAGTACAACAACGCACAGTAGCGTTAGGCGGTCAGGAAGATCAAGGATTTCCCTTCACATCTGTTAAACTATAGGAGGTGCTGTTTGACTGGTTTTAGCTACAAGTGAGAACTTCTCTGCATCTAGCCTCTTATATTGTATTTTAAATGAACTTAGCAGACTATTTGAAGACTTTGTCTCATATTTTATACCATTGTTTATGGGGTATGCTTGTTTTGCATATGTAATTCTTTAAAACAGAAGATTTTTTAATTTTAATTGAAAAAAATAATATTTTTAATTTATTTTTAAACAAATTTTGGTTTCAACTAGATTTCCATACAAAGAATGAATTTGTCTACCTTATGCAATTTACAGAATGTAAATATCTCTTGAAATAAAAAAGTTTTGCTGATTTTTAGCATATTTTCTTCATGAATTTAAGATTTTCTCCGATCAATTTTCTGGTATTTGAGATGTTATAGATAAGGATCTATAATTCTGTAACTGTTTGATCAAATTTTTTGAAACTTTGCACAATAACTACTGAGATGTATATCTTTATTTTAAAAGTGCAGTTTTAAGTCTGGGAAAAAAAATAAAGTCTGACAGGAATAGGATCCCAGTTAGGGCAACCAGTCCGGTACCCACGAATGTAGTTCTTAAAAAAAATATATAACTTTTGTTATAAATTGTGTAGTGTTATTATTTCACTAGTTCTGTAACTGAATGTAGTTTTATTTGAAAGGGTAGGCTTTCTAGTTTGAATTTCTGTAAAAATTTTGATTGATTTAAATGTAATCTGGCGTCAGTACATAGAGTAAATTGCCTAAATTCTAGCCTTTATTCTTTCCCGGAAGTAGACAGACTGACCCTGTTGTCAATAAAAACAAAATTTTGCAACGGAATGCCGGTCATGAGGCACTGAGATTGCACTTAGACACTTCTAAATGAATGCCTAACATGAACCAGAAGTCCCAAGGTGGCTATCAAAATTATTTATTGAACAGGACCCTATGTATTTACTATGATTTTCAATGCGTTCCAATGGGGCAAATAATTGGGTCCCCGTTCCTGTCAGAGAGCATGTTTTGAACATTTTAATCTGCAATTGTCAGCTCATTTTTAAAGTTTCATGGATGAAATTTGGCTACAGGCTTCAAAATTTAATAAGGAAAACAATGGTGTAATTATTTTTAAAATTTGAATTAAACTTTTTAAATTAAATTGAAATTTAAATTTATGAAATTTAAAAAAGTTTGTTTTTCAATTTAAAGTTTAAAAGGGGGTCACAGAAAGGTCATAGTTGTCTGTAATATGTATTCCTACACTTGCAAGTTAAAATGGAGGGATTTTTGAAAAATATCAGCAAATAGTATTAGAAAAAGTCACAGGGAAAGAAATAATAAATGTGTTATATGGGATCAGGGGACAGTGAAAGATGGAAAATATGGGCTTATTTCTTTCTAATATCTTATTTCTGGGACCTGGAAACAGAAAATAAACCCATAGTTTCAGTTTTAGGTTTTTAATAAGTTTTTGATAAATTGTGGCTATTAAATAAATCATTTAAATGCCACGGTTCAGTTATGAAAGTTGTGTGCGAATCCAGCTAACATTTATTTAGAGCCGCATCACATACATAGCCACATATTATTGTGTGAACTCAGAAACACTTGCCAGGGGCTCTCTAATTTTACATTTTTTGGAAGATATTTAAGGGGTAGGGCTATAATATAGCTTATACAAGCAATTTAAACTCAATGTACAACAATTTAAGACTCCCTTTTAAAGATTTTGATGGTCCTTAAAAGGACCGTTAATTTTATCTGTATCTATTTCAGCAGTAAATGAATAGAGCTATATCTTCCTTGGTTTTGGATCTTTTGGAGATCTGCTTCTGGTTAAGGAAACACTTAGTGCTCTTTTAATAGTTTCACTGTTTGAATTTCATTTTAATTAATGCTTCTTTCCTAAGTTTCATTTTTAAAAGTTCCTGCATTATTAACTTGTCTTTGTTATCTATATTCAGGTTGGTGAACTTGGACTAAAGTACATGGATCCCAGCCACCAACAGTTTCAGTGTCCAAGAGAACACACATATGAACTAGTGGGACATTTAGAGCAGTCAAAAGTACAACAACGCACAGTAGCGTTAGGCGGTCAGGAAGATCAAGGATTTCCCTTCACATCTGTTAAACTATAGGAGGTGCTGTTTGACTGGTTTTAGCTACAAGTGAGAACTTCTCTGCATCTAGCCTCTTATATTGTATTTTAAATGAACTTAGCAGACTATTTGAAGACTTTGTCTCATATTTTATACCATTGTTTATGGGGTATGCTTGTTTTGCATATGTAATTCTTTAAAACAGAAGATTTTTTAATTTTAATTGAAAAAAATAATATTTTTAATTTATTTTTAAACAAATTTTGGTTTCAACTAGATTTCCATACAAAGAATGAATTTGTCTACCTTATGCAATTTACAGAATGTAAATATCTCTTGAAATAAAAAAGTTTTGCTGATTTTTAGCATATTTTCTTCATGAATTTAAGATTTTCTCCGATCAATTTTCTGGTATTTGAGATGTTATAGATAAGGATCTATAATTCTGTAACTGTTTGATCAAATTTTTTGAAACTTTGCACAATAACTACTGAGATGTAATATCTTTATTTTAAAAGTGCAGTTTTAAGTCTGGGAAAAAAAATAAAGTCTGACAGGAATAGGATCCCAGTTAGGGCAACCAGTCCGGTACCCACGAATGTAGTTCTTAAAAAAAATATATAACTTTTGTTATAAATTGTGTAGTGTTATTATTTCACTAGTTCTGTAACTGAATGTAGTTTTATTTGAAAGGGTAGGCTTTCTAGTTTGAATTTCTGTAAAAATTTTGATTGATTTAAATGTAATCTGGCGTCAGTACATAGAGTAAATTGCCTAAATTCTAGCCTTTATTCTTTCCCGGAAGTAGACAGACTGACCCTGTTGTCAATAAAAACAAAATTTTGCAACGGAATGCCGGTCATGAGGCACTGAGATTGCACTTAGACACTTCTAAATGAATGCCTAACATGAACCAGAAGTCCCAAGGTGGCTATCAAAATTATTTATTGAACAGGACCCTATGTATTTACTATGATTTTCAATGCGTTCCAATGGGGCAAATAATTGGGTCCCCGTTCCTGTCAGAGAGCATGTTTTGAACATTTTAATCTGCAATTGTCAGCTCATTTTTAAAGTTTCATGGATGAAATTTGGCTACAGGCTTCAAAATTTAATAAGGAAAACAATGGTGTAATTATTTTTAAAATTTGAATTAAACTTTTTAAATTAAATTGAAATTTAAATTTATGAAATTTAAAAAAGTTTGTTTTTCAATTTAAAGTTTAAAAGGGGGTCACAGAAAGGTCATAGTTGTCTGTAATATGTATTCCTACACTTGCAAGTTAAAATGGAGGGATTTTGAAAAATATCAGCAAATAGTATTAGAAAAAGTCACAGGGAAAGAAATAATAAATGTGTTATATGGGATCAGGGGACAGTGAAAGATGGAAAATATGGGCTTATTTCTTTCTAATATCTTATTTCTGGGACCTGGAAACAGAAAATAAACCCATAGTTTCAGTTTTAGGTTTTTAATAAGTTTTTGATAAATTGTGGCTATTAAATAAATCATTTAAATGCCACGGTTCAGTTATGAAAGTTGTGTGCGAATCCAGCTAACATTTATTTAGAGCCGCATCACATACATAGCCACATATTATTGTGTGAACTCAGAAACACTTGCCAGGGGCTCTCTAATTTTACATTTTTTGGAAGATATTTAAGGGGTAGGGCTATAATATAGCTTATACAAGCAATTTAAACTCAATGTACAACAATTTAAGACTCCCTTTTAAAGATTTTGATGGTCCTTAAAAGGACGTTAATTTTATCTGTATCTATTTCAGCAGTAAATGAATAGAGCTATATCTTCCTTGGTTTTGGATCTTTTGGAGATCTGCTTCTGGTTAAGGAAACACTTAGTGCTCTTTTAATAGTTTCACTGTTTGAATTTCATTTTAATTAATGCTTCTTTCCTAAGTTTCATTTTTAAAGTTCCTGCATTATTAACTTGTCTTTGTTATCTATATTCAGGTTGGTGAACTTGGACTAAAGTACATGGATCCCAGCCACCAACAGTTTCAGTGTCCAAGAGAACACACATATGAACTAGTGGGACATTTAGAGCAGTCAAAAGTACAACAACGCACAGTAGCGTTAGGCGGTCAGGAAGATCAAGGATTTCCCTTCACATCTGTTAAACTATAGGAGGTGCTGTTTGACTGGTTTTAGCTACAAGTGAGAACTTCTCTGCATCTAGCCTCTTATATTGTATTTTAAATGAACTTAGCAGACTATTTGAAGACTTTGTCTCATATTTTATACCATTGTTTATGGGGTATGCTTGTTTTGCATATGTAATTCTTTAAAACAGAAGATTTTTTAATTTTAATTGAAAAAAATAATATTTTTAATTATTTTTAAACAAATTTTGGTTTCAACTAGATTTCCATACAAAGAATGAATTTGTCTACCTTATGCAATTTACAGAATGTAAATATCTCTTGAAATAAAAAAGTTTTGCTGATTTTTAGCATATTTTCTTCATGAATTTAAGATTTTCTCCGATCAATTTTCTGGTATTTGAGATGTTATAGATAAGGATCTATAATTCTGTAACTGTTTGATCAAATTTTTGAAACTTTGCACAATAACTACTGAGATGTATATCTTTATTTTAAAAGTGCAGTTTTAAGTCTGGGAAAAAAAATAAAGTCTGACAGGAATAGGATCCCAGTTAGGGCAACCAGTCCGGTACCCACGAATGTAGTTCTTAAAAAAAATATATAACTTTTGTTATAAATTGTGTAGTGTTATTATTTCACTAGTTCTGTAACTGAATGTAGTTTTATTTGAAAGGGTAGGCTTTCTAGTTTGAATTTCTGTAAAAATTTTGATTGATTTAAATGTAATCTGGCGTCAGTACATAGAGTAAATTGCCTAAATTCTAGCCTTTATTCTTTCCCGGAAGTAGACAGACTGACCCTGTTGTCAATAAAAACAAAATTTTGCAACGGAATGCCGGTCATGAGGCACTGAGATTGCACTTAGACACTTCTAAATGAATGCCTAACATGAACCAGAAGTCCCAAGGTGGCTATCAAAATTATTTATTGAACAGGACCCTATGTATTTACTATGATTTTCAATGCGTTCCAATGGGGCAAATAATTGGGTCCCCGTTCCTGTCAGAGAGCATGTTTTGAACATTTTAATCTGCAATTGTCAGCTCATTTTTAAAGTTTCATGGATGAAATTTGGCTACAGGCTTCAAAATTTAATAAGGAAAACAATGGTGTAATTATTTTTAAAATTTGAATTAAACTTTTTAAATTAAATTGAAATTTAAATTTATGAAATTTAAAAAAGTTTGTTTTTCAATTTAAAGTTTAAAAGGGGGTCACAGAAAGGTCATAGTTGTCTGTAATATGTATTCCTACACTTGCAAGTTAAAATGGAGGGATTTTTGAAAAATATCAGCAAATAGTATTAGAAAAAGTCACAGGGAAAGAAATAATAAATGTGTTATATGGGATCAGGGGACAGTGAAAGATGGAAAATATGGGCTTATTTCTTTCTAATATCTTATTTCTGGGACCTGGAAACAGAAAATAAACCCATAGTTTCAGTTTTAGGTTTTTAATAAGTTTTTGATAAATTGTGGCTATTAAATAAATCATTTAAATGCCACGGTTCAGTTATGAAAGTTGTGTGCGAATCCAGCTAACATTTATTTAGAGCCGCATCACATACATAGCCACATATTATTGTGTGAACTCAGAAACACTTGCCAGGGGCTCTCTAATTTTACATTTTTTGGAAGATATTTAAGGGGTAGGGCTATAATATAGCTTATACAAGCAATTTAAACTCAATGTACAACAATTTAAGACTCCCTTTTAAAGATTTTGATGGTCCTTAAAAGGACCGTTAATTTTATCTGTATCTATTTCAGCAGTAAATGAATAGAGCTATATCTTCCTTGGTTTTGGATCTTTTGGAGATCTGCTTCTGGTTAAGGAAACACTTAGTGCTCTTTTAATAGTTTCACTGTTTGAATTTCATTTTAATTAATGCTTCTTTCCTAAGTTTCATTTTTAAAAGTTCCTGCATTATTAACTTGTCTTTGTTATCTATATTCAGGTTGGTGAACTTGGACTAAAGTACATGGATCCCAGCCACCAACAGTTTCAGTGTCCAAGAGAACACACATATGAACTAGTGGGACATTTAGAGCAGTCAAAAGTACAACAACGCACAGTAGCGTTAGGCGGTCAGGAAGATCAAGGATTTCCCTTCACATCTGTTAAACTATAGGAGGTGCTGTTTGACTGGTTTTAGCTACAAGTGAGAACTTCTCTGCATCTAGCCTCTTATATTGTATTTTAAATGAACTTAGCAGACTATTTGAAGACTTTGTCTCATATTTTATACCATTGTTTATGGGGTATGCTTGTTTTGCATATGTAATTCTTTAAAACAGAAGATTTTTTAATTTTAATTGAAAAAAATAATATTTTTAATTTATTTTTAAACAAATTTTGGTTTCAACTAGATTTCCATACAAAGAATGAATTTGTCTACCTTATGCAATTTACAGAATGTAAATATCTCTTGAAATAAAAAAGTTTTGCTGATTTTTAGCATATTTTCTTCATGAATTTAAGATTTTCTCCGATCAATTTTCTGGTATTTGAGATGTTATAGATAAGGATCTATAATTCTGTAACTGTTTGATCAAATTTTTTGAAACTTTGCACAATAACTACTGAGATGTATATCTTTATTTTAAAAGTGCAGTTTTAAGTCTGGGAAAAAAAATAAAGTCTGACAGGAATAGGATCCCAGTTAGGGCAACCAGTCCGGTACCCACGAATGTAGTTCTTAAAAAAAATATATAACTTTTGTTATAAATTGTGTAGTGTTATTATTTCACTAGTTCTGTAACTGAATGTAGTTTTATTTGAAAGGGTAGGCTTTCTAGTTTGAATTTCTGTAAAAATTTTGATTGATTTAAATGTAATCTGGCGTCAGTACATAGAGTAAATTGCCTAAATTCTAGCCTTTATTCTTTCCCGGAAGTAGACAGACTGACCCTGTTGTCAATAAAAACAAAATTTTGCAACGGAATGCCGGTCATGAGGCACTGAGATTGCACTTAGACACTTCTAAATGAATGCCTAACATGAACCAGAAGTCCCAAGGTGGCTATCAAAATTATTTATTGAACAGGACCCTATGTATTTACTATGATTTTCAATGCGTTCCAATGGGGCAAATAATTGGGTCCCCGTTCCTGTCAGAGAGCATGTTTTGAACATTTTAATCTGCAATTGTCAGCTCATTTTTAAAGTTTCATGGATGAAATTTGGCTACAGGCTTCAAAATTTAATAAGGAAAACAATGGTGTAATTATTTTTAAAATTTGAATTAAACTTTTTAAATTAAATTGAAATTTAAATTTATGAAATTTAAAAAAGTTTGTTTTTCAATTTAAAGTTTAAAAGGGGGTCACAGAAAGGTCATAGTTGTCTGTAATATGTATTCCTACACTTGCAAGTTAAAATGGAGGGATTTTTGAAAAATATCAGCAAATAGTATTAGAAAAAGTCACAGGGAAAGAAATAATAAATGTGTTATATGGGATCAGGGGACAGTGAAAGATGGAAAATATGGGCTTATTTCTTTCTAATATCTTATTTCTGGGACCTGGAAACAGAAAATAAACCCATAGTTTCAGTTTTAGGTTTTTAATAAGTTTTTGATAAATTGTGGCTATTAAATAAATCATTTAAATGCCACGGTTCAGTTATGAAAGTTGTGTGCGAATCCAGCTAACATTTATTTAGAGCCGCATCACATACATAGCCACATATTATTGTGTGAACTCAGAAACACTTGCCAGGGGCTCTCTAATTTTACATTTTTTGGAAGATATTTAAGGGGTAGGGCTATAATATAGCTTATACAAGCAATTTAAACTCAATGTACAACAATTTAAGACTCCCTTTTAAAGATTTTGATGGTCCTTAAAAGGACCGTTAATTTTATCTGTATCTATTTCAGCAGTAAATGAATAGAGCTATATCTTCCTTGGTTTTGGATCTTTTGGAGATCTGCTTCTGGTTAAGGAAACACTTAGTGCTCTTTTAATAGTTTCACTGTTTGAATTTCATTTTAATTAATGCTTCTTTCCTAAGTTTCATTTTTAAAAGTTCCTGCATTATTAACTTGTCTTTGTTATCTATATTCAGGTTGGTGAACTTGGACTAAAGTACATGGATCCCAGCCACCAACAGTTTCAGTGTCCAAGAGAACACACATATGAACTAGTGGGACATTTAGAGCAGTCAAAAGTACAACAACGCACAGTAGCGTTAGGCGGTCAGGAAGATCAAGGATTTCCCTTCACATCTGTTAAACTATAGGAGGTGCTGTTTGACTGGTTTTAGCTACAAGTGAGAACTTCTCTGCATCTAGCCTCTTATATTGTATTTTAAATGAACTTAGCAGACTATTTGAAGACTTTGTCTCATATTTTATACCATTGTTTATGGGGTATGCTTGTTTTGCATATGTAATTCTTTAAAACAGAAGATTTTTTAATTTTAATTGAAAAAAATAATATTTTTAATTTATTTTTAAACAAATTTTGGTTTCAACTAGATTTCCATACAAAGAATGAATTTGTCTACCTTATGCAATTTACAGAATGTAAATATCTCTTGAAATAAAAAAGTTTTGCTGATTTTTAGCATATTTTCTTCATGAATTTAAGATTTTCTCCGATCAATTTTCTGGTATTTGAGATGTTATAGATAAGGATCTATAATTCTGTAACTGTTTGATCAAATTTTTTGAAACTTTGCACAATAACTACTGAGATGTATATCTTTATTTTAAAAGTGCAGTTTTAAGTCTGGGAAAAAAAATAAAGTCTGACAGGAATAGGATCCCAGTTAGGGCAACCAGTCCGGTACCCACGAATGTAGTT
>NW_027266918.1:0-17281 GCF_963676685.1 Mytilus edulis | reverse complement strand
TATCAATCAAGTGCAGAATCCGAAATAAACGTCCCATCGCTATTTTTACGAACTGTCAATCATTCGATCAATCAATCAATCAAACGATCGATCAATTGATTGATTGATCAATCATGATCACAAACCTTCAATCAACCAATACACGTATCTTCTCCGTTGAATTCATGAAAGAAAAAACCTTTAATTCGCTTCGCGTATCATTATGGCACCCTCAACGGAGTTGGGGTGACATCTTGTTATTCTACGTTTCTTTTTTTTCTTTTTATTTTTATTCTTCCACACATTTTGTCCACGCTATTTCTCGTAATTGGTCAGACCCATGTTGATGGAACTATACCATAATATGAACCGCCATGTGAAGTTGTGCAAGAGACATTGGAATGGTAAAAAATGGCCGCCGTTACCATGGAAACAAAAAAAATGTAAAAATAAATCTAAATTTTAAATCTTTCGTTATAAGAGGCAAAGTCTTGAAAGTTTATGTAAATGTTGGCAGTGGTGCCCCGAGGTACCAACAGTACTTGGAATTTTCAAAATGGCTGCCATTGCCATGGAAACTAGACAAAAGTTTAACATTGACCCTATGGGAAAATGCGTTTTAGCTGCATTTTCTTGAAAAATATAACAACAATTCCACGGAAATCGTAATTAGGAGTGTGTGCAAATGGTCACATGCAATTGCTGTACTGCTAACATGTACTAGAATATTCTAGAATAAAAATATGTATTTTATTTAATGTGCTTTAAAGAGAAAATCGCCACCGAGAGAACGAGAAACACTCAGAGTACAAATTACTGACATTTCTGCACTTGCGTTAAAGTACATATCCGTGAATGACACACCTGCTAAAATATACACATTAACTGAAATCAATCGATAAACATGTAATTAAATTGTACACGATAAGTTACATGTATTGTATGATACGCGAGCTATTGAAGAATAAATTGAACAGTTAATACGCCGCTCCGTCAATATATACACATGTTGTCTGTCCTACGTCCCCTCTAAAAAGAATATTAATATGCTAAGTCCACGATAATATACTTCAGTATCACGTGACCCCACCTTCCTACTTGCGCGCGTGTCTAATTTTAGATTTAAAAAGGATTCCCAAACTATGTATAGAACTGAAACGTATTCTACGGAAGAGAAAAAAAAGGGGGGGGGGGGGGTTGGGGGGGTTTGGGGGGGGGGGGGGGGGTGGGTTTAGAAATGCTGATTCCGACATGTATAATAGATATGCCATTTGACTTTTGTACACTCATAATTGTTGATGCTACTGTGACAATGTGCAGTACGGGGTGCCATCGTCCGCTATTGCTTGCAATAGCAAATCTAGTGTTATAATAACTCATTCGCAATTCTTTTTTTTTTCGGATGTAAGAAAAGCAAATAGAGTATTTGTCTCAATACTACATGCAAAATTGTGCGTCAGATATTTGTCACTGAACAGTATGAAACGTATAGACAATAAATAAACCTATGCAAAATGTGTCATTTTAGGCAATACAACGTATTGATCAATCGATCAATCAATCAATCAAATCATGATCAGAGTGATCAAATCATGATCACATTGATCAAATCATGATTAGAGATCGATCAATCAATCAAGTGTTGATATCAATCAAGTGCAGAATCCGAAATAAACGTCCCATCGCTATTTTTACGAACTGTCAATCATTCGATCAATCAATCAATCAAACGATCGATCAATTGATTGATTGATCAATCATGATCACAAACCTTCAATCAACCAATACACGTATCTTCTCCGTTGAATTCATGAAAGAAAAAACCTTTAATTCGCTTCGCGTATCATTATGGCACCCTCAACGGAGTTGGGGTGACATCTTGTTATTCTACGTTTCTTTTTTTTCTTTTTATTTTTATTCTTCCACACATTTTGTCCACGCTATTTCTCGTAATTGGTCAGACCCATGTTGATGGAACTATACCATAATATGAACCGCCATGTGAAGTTGTGCAAGAGACATTGGAATGGTAAAAAATGGCCGCCGTTACCATGGAAACAAAAAAAATGTAAAAATAAATCTAAATTTTAAATCTTTCGTTATAAGAGGCAAAGTCTTGAAAGTTTATGTAAATGTTGGCAGTGGTGCCCCGAGGTACCAACAGTACTTGGAATTTTCAAAATGGCTGCCATTGCCATGGAAACTAGACAAAAGTTTAACATTGACCCTATGGGAAAATGCGTTTTAGCTGCATTTTCTTGAAAAATATAACAACAATTCCACGGAAATCGTAATTAGGAGTGTGTGCAAATGGTCACATGCAATTGCTGTACTGCTAACATGTACTAGAATATTCTAGAATAAAAATATGTATTTTATTTAATGTGCTTTAAAGAGAAAATCGCCACCGAGAGAACGAGAAACACTCAGAGTACAAATTACTGACATTTCTGCACTTGCGTTAAAGTACATATCCGTGAATGACACACCTGCTAAAATATACACATTAACTGAAATCAATCGATAAACATGTAATTAAATTGTACACGATAAGTTACATGTATTGTATGATACGCGAGCTATTGAAGAATAAATTGAACAGTTAATACGCCGCTCCGTCAATATATACACATGTTGTCTGTCCTACGTCCCCTCTAAAAAGAATATTAATATGCTAAGTCCACGATAATATACTTCAGTATCACGTGACCCCACCTTCCTACTTGCGCGCGTGTCTAATTTTAGATTTAAAAAGGATTCCCAAACTATGTATAGAACTGAAACGTATTCTACGGAAGAGAAAAAAAAAAGGGGGGGGGGGGTTGGGGGGGTTTGGGGGGGGGGGGGGGGGGGTGGGTTTAGAAATGCTGATTCCGACATGTATAATAGATATGCCATTTGACTTTTGTACACTCATAATTGTTGATGCTACTGTGACAATGTGCAGTACGGGGTGCCATCGTCCGCTATTGCTTGCAATAGCAAATCTAGTGTTATAATAACTCATTCGCAATTCTTTTTTTTTTCGGATGTAAGAAAAGCAAATAGAGTATTTGTCTCAATACTACATGCAAAATTGTGCGTCAGATATTTGTCACTGAACAGTATGAAACGTATAGACAATAAATAAACCTATGCAAAATGTGTCATTTTAGGCAATACAACGTATTGATCAATCGATCAATCAATCAATCAAATCATGATCAGAGTGATCAAATCATGATCACATTGATCAAATCATGATTAGAGATCGATCAATCAATCAAGTGTTGATATCAATCAAGTGCAGAATCCGAAATAAACGTCCCATCGCTATTTTTACGAACTGTCAATCATTCGATCAATCAATCAATCAAACGATCGATCAATTGATTGATTGATCAATCATGATCACAAACCTTCAATCAACCAATACACGTATCTTCTCCGTTGAATTCATGAAAGAAAAAACCTTTAATTCGCTTCGCGTATCATTATGGCACCCTCAACGGAGTTGGGGTGACATCTTGTTATTCTACGTTTCTTTTTTTTCTTTTTATTTTTATTCTTCCACACATTTTGTCCACGCTATTTCTCGTAATTGGTCAGACCCATGTTGATGGAACTATACCATAATATGAACCGCCATGTGAAGTTGTGCAAGAGACATTGGAATGGTAAAAAATGGCCGCCGTTACCATGGAAACAAAAAAAATGTAAAAATAAATCTAAATTTTAAATCTTTCGTTATAAGAGGCAAAGTCTTGAAAGTTTATGTAAATGTTGGCAGTGGTGCCCCGAGGTACCAACAGTACTTGGAATTTTCAAAATGGCTGCCATTGCCATGGAAACTAGACAAAAGTTTAACATTGACCCTATGGGAAAATGCGTTTTAGCTGCATTTTCTTGAAAAATATAACAACAATTCCACGGAAATCGTAATTAGGAGTGTGTGCAAATGGTCACATGCAATTGCTGTACTGCTAACATGTACTAGAATATTCTAGAATAAAAATATGTATTTTATTTAATGTGCTTTAAAGAGAAAATCGCCACCGAGAGAACGAGAAACACTCAGAGTACAAATTACTGACATTTCTGCACTTGCGTTAAAGTACATATCCGTGAATGACACACCTGCTAAAATATACACATTAACTGAAATCAATCGATAAACATGTAATTAAATTGTACACGATAAGTTACATGTATTGTATGATACGCGAGCTATTGAAGAATAAATTGAACAGTTAATACGCCGCTCCGTCAATATATACACATGTTGTCTGTCCTACGTCCCCTCTAAAAAGAATATTAATATGCTAAGTCCACGATAATATACTTCAGTATCACGTGACCCCACCTTCCTACTTGCGCGCGTGTCTAATTTTAGATTTAAAAAGGATTCCCAAACTATGTATAGAACTGAAACGTATTCTACGGAAGAGAAAAAAAAAAGGGGGGGGGGGTTGGGGGGGTTTGGGGGGGGGGGGGGGGGTGGGTTTAGAAATGCTGATTCCGACATGTATAATAGATATGCCATTTGACTTTTGTACACTCATAATTGTTGATGCTACTGTGACAATGTGCAGTACGGGGTGCCATCGTCCGCTATTGCTTGCAATAGCAAATCTAGTGTTATAATAACTCATTCGCAATTCTTTTTTTTTTCGGATGTAAGAAAAGCAAATAGAGTATTTGTCTCAATACTACATGCAAAATTGTGCGTCAGATATTTGTCACTGAACAGTATGAAACGTATAGACAATAAATAAACCTATGCAAAATGTGTCATTTTAGGCAATACAACGTATTGATCAATCGATCAATCAATCAATCAAATCATGATCAGAGTGATCAAATCATGATCACATTGATCAAATCATGATTAGAGATCGATCAATCAATCAAGTGTTGATATCAATCAAGTGCAGAATCCGAAATAAACGTCCCATCGCTATTTTTACGAACTGTCAATCATTCGATCAATCAATCAATCAAACGATCGATCAATTGATTGATTGATCAATCATGATCACAAACCTTCAATCAACCAATACACGTATCTTCTCCGTTGAATTCATGAAAGAAAAAACCTTTAATTCGCTTCGCGTATCATTATGGCACCCTCAACGGAGTTGGGGTGACATCTTGTTATTCTACGTTTCTTTTTTTTCTTTTTATTTTTATTCTTCCACACATTTTGTCCACGCTATTTCTCGTAATTGGTCAGACCCATGTTGATGGAACTATACCATAATATGAACCGCCATGTGAAGTTGTGCAAGAGACATTGGAATGGTAAAAAATGGCCGCCGTTACCATGGAAACAAAAAAAATGTAAAAATAAATCTAAATTTTAAATCTTTCGTTATAAGAGGCAAAGTCTTGAAAGTTTATGTAAATGTTGGCAGTGGTGCCCCGAGGTACCAACAGTACTTGGAATTTTCAAAATGGCTGCCATTGCCATGGAAACTAGACAAAAGTTTAACATTGACCCTATGGGAAAATGCGTTTTAGCTGCATTTTCTTGAAAAATATAACAACAATTCCACGGAAATCGTAATTAGGAGTGTGTGCAAATGGTCACATGCAATTGCTGTACTGCTAACATGTACTAGAATATTCTAGAATAAAAATATGTATTTTATTTAATGTGCTTTAAAGAGAAAATCGCCACCGAGAGAACGAGAAACACTCAGAGTACAAATTACTGACATTTCTGCACTTGCGTTAAAGTACATATCCGTGAATGACACACCTGCTAAAATATACACATTAACTGAAATCAATCGATAAACATGTAATTAAATTGTACACGATAAGTTACATGTATTGTATGATACGCGAGCTATTGAAGAATAAATTGAACAGTTAATACGCCGCTCCGTCAATATATACACATGTTGTCTGTCCTACGTCCCCTCTAAAAAGAATATTAATATGCTAAGTCCACGATAATATACTTCAGTATCACGTGACCCCACCTTCCTACTTGCGCGCGTGTCTAATTTTAGATTTAAAAAGGATTCCCAAACTATGTATAGAACTGAAACGTATTCTACGGAAGAGAAAAAAAAAAGGGGGGGGGGGTTGGGGGGGTTTGGGGGGGGGGGGGGGGGGTGGGTTTAGAAATGCTGATTCCGACATGTATAATAGATATGCCATTTGACTTTTGTACACTCATAATTGTTGATGCTACTGTGACAATGTGCAGTACGGGGTGCCATCGTCCGCTATTGCTTGCAATAGCAAATCTAGTGTTATAATAACTCATTCGCAATTCTTTTTTTTTTCGGATGTAAGAAAAGCAAATAGAGTATTTGTCTCAATACTACATGCAAAATTGTGCGTCAGATATTTGTCACTGAACAGTATGAAACGTATAGACAATAAATAAACCTATGCAAAATGTGTCATTTTAGGCAATACAACGTATTGATCAATCGATCAATCAATCAATCAAATCATGATCAGAGTGATCAAATCATGATCACATTGATCAAATCATGATTAGAGATCGATCAATCAATCAAGTGTTGATATCAATCAAGTGCAGAATCCGAAATAAACGTCCCATCGCTATTTTTACGAACTGTCAATCATTCGATCAATCAATCAATCAAACGATCGATCAATTGATTGATTGATCAATCATGATCACAAACCTTCAATCAACCAATACACGTATCTTCTCCGTTGAATTCATGAAAGAAAAAACCTTTAATTCGCTTCGCGTATCATTATGGCACCCTCAACGGAGTTGGGGTGACATCTTGTTATTCTACGTTTCTTTTTTTTCTTTTTATTTTTATTCTTCCACACATTTTGTCCACGCTATTTCTCGTAATTGGTCAGACCCATGTTGATGGAACTATACCATAATATGAACCGCCATGTGAAGTTGTGCAAGAGACATTGGAATGGTAAAAAATGGCCGCCGTTACCATGGAAACAAAAAAAATGTAAAAATAAATCTAAATTTTAAATCTTTCGTTATAAGAGGCAAAGTCTTGAAAGTTTATGTAAATGTTGGCAGTGGTGCCCCGAGGTACCAACAGTACTTGGAATTTTCAAAATGGCTGCCATTGCCATGGAAACTAGACAAAAGTTTAACATTGACCCTATGGGAAAATGCGTTTTAGCTGCATTTTCTTGAAAAATATAACAACAATTCCACGGAAATCGTAATTAGGAGTGTGTGCAAATGGTCACATGCAATTGCTGTACTGCTAACATGTACTAGAATATTCTAGAATAAAAATATGTATTTTATTTAATGTGCTTTAAAGAGAAAATCGCCACCGAGAGAACGAGAAACACTCAGAGTACAAATTACTGACATTTCTGCACTTGCGTTAAAGTACATATCCGTGAATGACACACCTGCTAAAATATACACATTAACTGAAATCAATCGATAAACATGTAATTAAATTGTACACGATAAGTTACATGTATTGTATGATACGCGAGCTATTGAAGAATAAATTGAACAGTTAATACGCCGCTCCGTCAATATATACACATGTTGTCTGTCCTACGTCCCCTCTAAAAAGAATATTAATATGCTAAGTCCACGATAATATACTTCAGTATCACGTGACCCCACCTTCCTACTTGCGCGCGTGTCTAATTTTAGATTTAAAAAGGATTCCCAAACTATGTATAGAACTGAAACGTATTCTACGGAAGAGAAAAAAAAAGGGGGGGGGGGGGTTGGGGGGGTTTGGGGGGGGGGGGGGGGTGGGTTTAGAAATGCTGATTCCGACATGTATAATAGATATGCCATTTGACTTTTGTACACTCATAATTGTTGATGCTACTGTGACAATGTGCAGTACGGGGTGCCATCGTCCGCTATTGCTTGCAATAGCAAATCTAGTGTTATAATAACTCATTCGCAATTCTTTTTTTTTTCGGATGTAAGAAAAGCAAATAGAGTATTTGTCTCAATACTACATGCAAAATTGTGCGTCAGATATTTGTCACTGAACAGTATGAAACGTATAGACAATAAATAAACCTATGCAAAATGTGTCATTTTAGGCAATACAACGTATTGATCAATCGATCAATCAATCAATCAAATCATGATCAGAGTGATCAAATCATGATCACATTGATCAAATCATGATTAGAGATCGATCAATCAATCAAGTGTTGATATCAATCAAGTGCAGAATCCGAAATAAACGTCCCATCGCTATTTTTACGAACTGTCAATCATTCGATCAATCAATCAATCAAACGATCGATCAATTGATTGATTGATCAATCATGATCACAAACCTTCAATCAACCAATACACGTATCTTCTCCGTTGAATTCATGAAAGAAAAAACCTTTAATTCGCTTCGCGTATCATTATGGCACCCTCAACGGAGTTGGGGTGACATCTTGTTATTCTACGTTTCTTTTTTTTCTTTTTATTTTTATTCTTCCACACATTTTGTCCACGCTATTTCTCGTAATTGGTCAGACCCATGTTGATGGAACTATACCATAATATGAACCGCCATGTGAAGTTGTGCAAGAGACATTGGAATGGTAAAAAATGGCCGCCGTTACCATGGAAACAAAAAAAATGTAAAAATAAATCTAAATTTTAAATCTTTCGTTATAAGAGGCAAAGTCTTGAAAGTTTATGTAAATGTTGGCAGTGGTGCCCCGAGGTACCAACAGTACTTGGAATTTTCAAAATGGCTGCCATTGCCATGGAAACTAGACAAAAGTTTAACATTGACCCTATGGGAAAATGCGTTTTAGCTGCATTTTCTTGAAAAATATAACAACAATTCCACGGAAATCGTAATTAGGAGTGTGTGCAAATGGTCACATGCAATTGCTGTACTGCTAACATGTACTAGAATATTCTAGAATAAAAATATGTATTTTATTTAATGTGCTTTAAAGAGAAAATCGCCACCGAGAGAACGAGAAACACTCAGAGTACAAATTACTGACATTTCTGCACTTGCGTTAAAGTACATATCCGTGAATGACACACCTGCTAAAATATACACATTAACTGAAATCAATCGATAAACATGTAATTAAATTGTACACGATAAGTTACATGTATTGTATGATACGCGAGCTATTGAAGAATAAATTGAACAGTTAATACGCCGCTCCGTCAATATATACACATGTTGTCTGTCCTACGTCCCCTCTAAAAAGAATATTAATATGCTAAGTCCACGATAATATACTTCAGTATCACGTGACCCCACCTTCCTACTTGCGCGCGTGTCTAATTTTAGATTTAAAAAGGATTCCCAAACTATGTATAGAACTGAAACGTATTCTACGGAAGAGAAAAAAAAAAGGGGGGGGGGGGGTTGGGGGGGTTTGGGGGGGGGGGGGGGGTGGGTTTAGAAATGCTGATTCCGACATGTATAATAGATATGCCATTTGACTTTTGTACACTCATAATTGTTGATGCTACTGTGACAATGTGCAGTACGGGGTGCCATCGTCCGCTATTGCTTGCAATAGCAAATCTAGTGTTATAATAACTCATTCGCAATTCTTTTTTTTTTCGGATGTAAGAAAAGCAAATAGAGTATTTGTCTCAATACTACATGCAAAATTGTGCGTCAGATATTTGTCACTGAACAGTATGAAACGTATAGACAATAAATAAACCTATGCAAAATGTGTCATTTTAGGCAATACAACGTATTGATCAATCGATCAATCAATCAATCAAATCATGATCAGAGTGATCAAATCATGATCACATTGATCAAATCATGATTAGAGATCGATCAATCAATCAAGTGTTGATATCAATCAAGTGCAGAATCCGAAATAAACGTCCCATCGCTATTTTTACGAACTGTCAATCATTCGATCAATCAATCAATCAAACGATCGATCAATTGATTGATTGATCAATCATGATCACAAACCTTCAATCAACCAATACACGTATCTTCTCCGTTGAATTCATGAAAGAAAAAACCTTTAATTCGCTTCGCGTATCATTATGGCACCCTCAACGGAGTTGGGGTGACATCTTGTTATTCTACGTTTCTTTTTTTTCTTTTTATTTTTATTCTTCCACACATTTTGTCCACGCTATTTCTCGTAATTGGTCAGACCCATGTTGATGGAACTATACCATAATATGAACCGCCATGTGAAGTTGTGCAAGAGACATTGGAATGGTAAAAAATGGCCGCCGTTACCATGGAAACAAAAAAAATGTAAAAATAAATCTAAATTTTAAATCTTTCGTTATAAGAGGCAAAGTCTTGAAAGTTTATGTAAATGTTGGCAGTGGTGCCCCGAGGTACCAACAGTACTTGGAATTTTCAAAATGGCTGCCATTGCCATGGAAACTAGACAAAAGTTTAACATTGACCCTATGGGAAAATGCGTTTTAGCTGCATTTTCTTGAAAAATATAACAACAATTCCACGGAAATCGTAATTAGGAGTGTGTGCAAATGGTCACATGCAATTGCTGTACTGCTAACATGTACTAGAATATTCTAGAATAAAAATATGTATTTTATTTAATGTGCTTTAAAGAGAAAATCGCCACCGAGAGAACGAGAAACACTCAGAGTACAAATTACTGACATTTCTGCACTTGCGTTAAAGTACATATCCGTGAATGACACACCTGCTAAAATATACACATTAACTGAAATCAATCGATAAACATGTAATTAAATTGTACACGATAAGTTACATGTATTGTATGATACGCGAGCTATTGAAGAATAAATTGAACAGTTAATACGCCGCTCCGTCAATATATACACATGTTGTCTGTCCTACGTCCCCTCTAAAAAGAATATTAATATGCTAAGTCCACGATAATATACTTCAGTATCACGTGACCCCACCTTCCTACTTGCGCGCGTGTCTAATTTTAGATTTAAAAAGGATTCCCAAACTATGTATAGAACTGAAACGTATTCTACGGAAGAGAAAAAAAAAAGGGGGGGGGGGGGTTGGGGGGGTTTGGGGGGGGGGGGGGGGGTGGGTTTAGAAATGCTGATTCCGACATGTATAATAGATATGCCATTTGACTTTTGTACACTCATAATTGTTGATGCTACTGTGACAATGTGCAGTACGGGGTGCCATCGTCCGCTATTGCTTGCAATAGCAAATCTAGTGTTATAATAACTCATTCGCAATTCTTTTTTTTTTCGGATGTAAGAAAAGCAAATAGAGTATTTGTCTCAATACTACATGCAAAATTGTGCGTCAGATATTTGTCACTGAACAGTATGAAACGTATAGACAATAAATAAACCTATGCAAAATGTGTCATTTTAGGCAATACAACGTATTGATCAATCGATCAATCAATCAATCAAATCATGATCAGAGTGATCAAATCATGATCACATTGATCAAATCATGATTAGAGATCGATCAATCAATCAAGTGTTGATATCAATCAAGTGCAGAATCCGAAATAAACGTCCCATCGCTATTTTTACGAACTGTCAATCATTCGATCAATCAATCAATCAAACGATCGATCAATTGATTGATTGATCAATCATGATCACAAACCTTCAATCAACCAATACACGTATCTTCTCCGTTGAATTCATGAAAGAAAAAACCTTTAATTCGCTTCGCGTATCATTATGGCACCCTCAACGGAGTTGGGGTGACATCTTGTTATTCTACGTTTCTTTTTTTTCTTTTTATTTTTATTCTTCCACACATTTTGTCCACGCTATTTCTCGTAATTGGTCAGACCCATGTTGATGGAACTATACCATAATATGAACCGCCATGTGAAGTTGTGCAAGAGACATTGGAATGGTAAAAAATGGCCGCCGTTACCATGGAAACAAAAAAAATGTAAAAATAAATCTAAATTTTAAATCTTTCGTTATAAGAGGCAAAGTCTTGAAAGTTTATGTAAATGTTGGCAGTGGTGCCCCGAGGTACCAACAGTACTTGGAATTTTCAAAATGGCTGCCATTGCCATGGAAACTAGACAAAAGTTTAACATTGACCCTATGGGAAAATGCGTTTTAGCTGCATTTTCTTGAAAAATATAACAACAATTCCACGGAAATCGTAATTAGGAGTGTGTGCAAATGGTCACATGCAATTGCTGTACTGCTAACATGTACTAGAATATTCTAGAATAAAAATATGTATTTTATTTAATGTGCTTTAAAGAGAAAATCGCCACCGAGAGAACGAGAAACACTCAGAGTACAAATTACTGACATTTCTGCACTTGCGTTAAAGTACATATCCGTGAATGACACACCTGCTAAAATATACACATTAACTGAAATCAATCGATAAACATGTAATTAAATTGTACACGATAAGTTACATGTATTGTATGATACGCGAGCTATTGAAGAATAAATTGAACAGTTAATACGCCGCTCCGTCAATATATACACATGTTGTCTGTCCTACGTCCCCTCTAAAAAGAATATTAATATGCTAAGTCCACGATAATATACTTCAGTATCACGTGACCCCACCTTCCTACTTGCGCGCGTGTCTAATTTTAGATTTAAAAAGGATTCCCAAACTATGTATAGAACTGAAACGTATTCTACGGAAGAGAAAAAAAAAAGGGGGGGGGGTTGGGGGGGTTTGGGGGGGGGGGGGGGGGTGGGTTTAGAAATGCTGATTCCGACATGTATAATAGATATGCCATTTGACTTTTGTACACTCATAATTGTTGATGCTACTGTGACAATGTGCAGTACGGGGTGCCATCGTCCGCTATTGCTTGCAATAGCAAATCTAGTGTTATAATAACTCATTCGCAATTCTTTTTTTTTTCGGATGTAAGAAAAGCAAATAGAGTATTTGTCTCAATACTACATGCAAAATTGTGCGTCAGATATTTGTCACTGAACAGTATGAAACGTATAGACAATAAATAAACCTATGCAAAATGTGTCATTTTAGGCAATACAACGTATTGATCAATCGATCAATCAATCAATCAAATCATGATCAGAGTGATCAAATCATGATCACATTGATCAAATCATGATTAGAGATCGATCAATCAATCAAGTGTTGATATCAATCAAGTGCAGAATCCGAAATAAACGTCCCATCGCTATTTTTACGAACTGTCAATCATTCGATCAATCAATCAATCAAACGATCGATCAATTGATTGATTGATCAATCATGATCACAAACCTTCAATCAACCAATACACGTATCTTCTCCGTTGAATTCATGAAAGAAAAAACCTTTAATTCGCTTCGCGTATCATTATGGCACCCTCAACGGAGTTGGGGTGACATCTTGTTATTCTACGTTTCTTTTTTTTCTTTTTATTTTTATTCTTCCACACATTTTGTCCACGCTATTTCTCGTAATTGGTCAGACCCATGTTGATGGAACTATACCATAATATGAACCGCCATGTGAAGTTGTGCAAGAGACATTGGAATGGTAAAAAATGGCCGCCGTTACCATGGAAACAAAAAAAATGTAAAAATAAATCTAAATTTTAAATCTTTCGTTATAAGAGGCAAAGTCTTGAAAGTTTATGTAAATGTTGGCAGTGGTGCCCCGAGGTACCAACAGTACTTGGAATTTTCAAAATGGCTGCCATTGCCATGGAAACTAGACAAAAGTTTAACATTGACCCTATGGGAAAATGCGTTTTAGCTGCATTTTCTTGAAAAATATAACAACAATTCCACGGAAATCGTAATTAGGAGTGTGTGCAAATGGTCACATGCAATTGCTGTACTGCTAACATGTACTAGAATATTCTAGAATAAAAATATGTATTTTATTTAATGTGCTTTAAAGAGAAAATCGCCACCGAGAGAACGAGAAACACTCAGAGTACAAATTACTGACATTTCTGCACTTGCGTTAAAGTACATATCCGTGAATGACACACCTGCTAAAATATACACATTAACTGAAATCAATCGATAAACATGTAATTAAATTGTACACGATAAGTTACATGTATTGTATGATACGCGAGCTATTGAAGAATAAATTGAACAGTTAATACGCCGCTCCGTCAATATATACACATGTTGTCTGTCCTACGTCCCCTCTAAAAAGAATATTAATATGCTAAGTCCACGATAATATACTTCAGTATCACGTGACCCCACCTTCCTACTTGCGCGCGTGTCTAATTTTAGATTTAAAAAGGATTCCCAAACTATGTATAGAACTGAAACGTATTCTACGGAAGAGAAAAAAAAGGGGGGGGGGGGGTTGGGGGGGTTTGGGGGGGGGGGGGGGTGGGTTTAGAAATGCTGATTCCGACATGTATAATAGATATGCCATTTGACTTTTGTACACTCATAATTGTTGATGCTACTGTGACAATGTGCAGTACGGGGTGCCATCGTCCGCTATTGCTTGCAATAGCAAATCTAGTGTTATAATAACTCATTCGCAATTCTTTTTTTTTTCGGATGTAAGAAAAGCAAATAGAGTATTTGTCTCAATACTACATGCAAAATTGTGCGTCAGATATTTGTCACTGAACAGTATGAAACGTATAGACAATAAATAAACCTATGCAAAATGTGTCATTTTAGGCAATACAACGTATTGATCAATCGATCAATCAATCAATCAAATCATGATCAGAGTGATCAAATCATGATCACATTGATCAAATCATGATTAGAGATCGATCAATCAATCAAGTGTTGATATCAATCAAGTGCAGAATCCGAAATAAACGTCCCATCGCTATTTTTACGAACTGTCAATCATTCGATCAATCAATCAATCAAACGATCGATCAATTGATTGATTGATCAATCATGATCACAAACCTTCAATCAACCAATACACGTATCTTCTCCGTTGAATTCATGAAAGAAAAAACCTTTAATTCGCTTCGCGTATCATTATGGCACCCTCAACGGAGTTGGGGTGACATCTTGTTATTCTACGTTTCTTTTTTTTCTTTTTATTTTTATTCTTCCACACATTTTGTCCACGCTATTTCTCGTAATTGGTCAGACCCATGTTGATGGAACTATACCATAATATGAACCGCCATGTGAAGTTGTGCAAGAGACATTGGAATGGTAAAAAATGGCCGCCGTTACCATGGAAACAAAAAAAATGTAAAAATAAATCTAAATTTTAAATCTTTCGTTATAAGAGGCAAAGTCTTGAAAGTTTATGTAAATGTTGGCAGTGGTGCCCCGAGGTACCAACAGTACTTGGAATTTTCAAAATGGCTGCCATTGCCATGGAAACTAGACAAAAGTTTAACATTGACCCTATGGGAAAATGCGTTTTAGCTGCATTTTCTTGAAAAATATAACAACAATTCCACGGAAATCGTAATTAGGAGTGTGTGCAAATGGTCACATGCAATTGCTGTACTGCTAACATGTACTAGAATATTCTAGAATAAAAATATGTATTTTATTTAATGTGCTTTAAAGAGAAAATCGCCACCGAGAGAACGAGAAACACTCAGAGTACAAATTACTGACATTTCTGCACTTGCGTTAAAGTACATATCCGTGAATGACACACCTGCTAAAATATACACATTAACTGAAATCAATCGATAAACATGTAATTAAATTGTACACGATAAGTTACATGTATTGTATGATACGCGAGCTATTGAAGAATAAATTGAACAGTTAATACGCCGCTCCGTCAATATATACACATGTTGTCTGTCCTACGTCCCCTCTAAAAAGAATATTAATATGCTAAGTCCACGATAATATACTTCAGTATCACGTGACCCCACCTTCCTACTTGCGCGCGTGTCTAATTTTAGATTTAAAAAGGATTCCCAAACTATGTATAGAACTGAAACGTATTCTACGGAAGAGAAAAAAAAAAGGGGGGGGGGGGGTTGGGGGGGTTTGGGGGGGGGGGGGGGGGTGGGTTTAGAAATGCTGATTCCGACATGTATAATAGATATGCCATTTGACTTTTGTACACTCATAATTGTTGATGCTACTGTGACAATGTGCAGTACGGGGTGCCATCGTCCGCTATTGCTTGCAATAGCAAATCTAGTGTTATAATAACTCATTCGCAATTCTTTTTTTTTTCGGATGTAAGAAAAGCAAATAGAGTATTTGTCTCAATACTACATGCAAAATTGTGCGTCAGATATTTGTCACTGAACAGTATGAAACGTATAGACAATAAATAAACCTATGCAAAATGTGTCATTTTAGGCAATACAACGTATTGATCAATCGATCAATCAATCAATCAAATCATGATCAGAGTGATCAAATCATGATCACATTGATCAAATCATGATCACATTGATCAAATCATGATTAGAGATCGATCAATCAATCAAGTGTTGATATCAATCAAGTGCAGAATCCGAAATAAACGTCCCATCGCTATTTTTACGAACTGTCAATCATTCGATCAATCAATCAATCAAACGATCGATCAATTGATTGATTGATCAATCATGATCACAAACCTTCAATCAACCAATACACGTATCTTCTCCGTTGAATTCATGAAAGAAAAAACCTTTAATTCGCTTCGCGTATCATTATGGCACCCTCAACGGAGTTGGGGTGACATCTTGTTATTCTACGTTTCTTTTTTTTCTTTTTATTTTTATTCTTCCACACATTTTGTCCACGCTATTTCTCGTAATTGGTCAGACCCATGTTGATGGAACTATACCATAATATGAACCGCCATGTGAAGTTGTGCAAGAGACATTGGAATGGTAAAAAATGGCCGCCGTTACCATGGAAACAAAAAAAATGTAAAAATAAATCTAAATTTTAAATCTTTCGTTATAAGAGGCAAAGTCTTGAAAGTTTATGTAAATGTTGGCAGTGGTGCCCCGAGGTACCAACAGTACTTGGAATTTTCAAAATGGCTGCCATTGCCATGGAAACTAGACAAAAGTTTAACATTGACCCTATGGGAAAATGCGTTTTAGCTGCATTTTCTTGAAAAATATAACAACAATTCCACGGAAATCGTAATTAGGAGTGTGTGCAAATGGTCACATGCAATTGCTGTACTGCTAACATGTACTAGAATATTCTAGAATAAAAATATGTATTTTATTTAATGTGCTTTAAAGAGAAAATCGCCACCGAGAGAACGAGAAACACTCAGAGTACAAATTACTGACATTTCTGCACTTGCGTTAAAGTACATATCCGTGAATGACACACCTGCTAAAATATACACATTAACTGAAATCAATCGATAAACATGTAATTAAATTGTACACGATAAGTTACATGTATTGTATGATACGCGAGCTATTGAAGAATAAATTGAACAGTTAATACGCCGCTCCGTCAATATATACACATGTTGTCTGTCCTACGTCCCCTCTAAAA